>NC_137880.1:26693209-26720709 GCF_963924005.1 Protomyctophum bolini
GCGATTCTGCTGAGTTTACAAGATTCATAGTATCTCCTTACTAGAAAAAAAGAAAAGAAACCCTTAGTCAGGACACACACACACACACACACACACACACACACATACACACACACGTGCGCGCGCGCCTGTCCTCTTGTCCTCTTCATGGGTCAGCGGTTGAACAAAGCCCCTGTCACTTTCCTTTGGGAGGCGTTGGTGACAGGCAGGCAGAGCAGGGTAAACTTCCGCAGAGGAAGAGGAGATTCCTGCAAGGAAGAGGCCAGGAGGATCAGCCACGACCCCGGGCTCCACTTGTCACATGTGGATGTAGCTAAAAGACAGTGAAAACGCCTTCCACCGGAAGGGGGAATATGTCCACAGTGTTAATTTAATCCACTAAACCCTATTCGTTGAACGGAGTCCCCAGGGGGTTTATACTTGCTCCCCCCACCCCTCTACATATAATGGACTCTATTTATGTCCATTCTAAACCCCTCATCCCTAAACTTCTTTGCCTTTTATTACTATTTTGAGAAATATTTTGAATAGTTCAACTATAGCCGACTATGATTCATCGATTGGCTATTTTAGATTTAGATTTATGTGATCTTTGTTATTTATGCTAGGTTCATTGTTTACCTGGTATCCTATAGTTTCAATGTACAGATTATTTTTGATAGATTATTATGAATGTAGACTATAGGGCTCTATTGTATCCCATGCCTTACCCGCAAGCATTAAACACTTTCCGTGAATTACGCATTTACGACACAGGTTCTGTCTGGTAGTGACTGACTGGTAGTGCCTGTCTCTCTGCAGGCCATGCAGTGATCTATCTCTGCATTTGAACTATGCATTTACCTTGTTAAAGTACTGAATGCCTAAATGTTTCAATCCCGATAGTTCTACAAGCGTACAACATGTCACGTTGCGAGCTTATAGTAACTAACACGTGGCTCCTGCCATGCGTGGCAGGTTAAAACTAACCTGTGGCTTTTCCTGTGAGGTTAGGTTTAGGGTTGGGTTTTGGGTATAGGGTGTCGGACTCTCATGACTGTAGGACTGTTAGTACGTTGTTGGACCAAACATATGCACAAAATGTGACCTGTGAAGGTCCATTTTTAGAGCTACTGTATTTGTGAGGTAGGGATTTTTCCACCTCCTTTTAACATAGAAATCCCTCAGATGTTGCTGTTCTTTTTCCCCGCCATGGAACAGACATCATGGGTTGCTGTGTGTGTGTGTGTGTGTGTGTGTGTGTGTGTGTGTGTGTGTGTGTGTGTGTGTGTGTGTGTGTGTGTGTGTGTGTGTGTGTGTGTGTGTGTGTGTGTGTGTGTGTGTGTGTGTGTGTGTGTGTGGTAGACATTATTCTTAGAGTGGTTATTCGTATACCAGCTGAACAAAAGAGACACAGCCTTATTATAGAACTCTCCTTATCCAAACACTGGATCTGCACTGACACAGGTGTCACTGTGCCTCATTTATATAGTCAGGTTAGCCCATGGCTAAGGCATGGAGGTACACACTCACGCACGCACGCGCACACGCACGCGCACAGAGAGAGAGCTGAGTGGAAGAAGCTGCTAATGGGAGTATAAAGAGGAGATTACAGCAGAATCTCTTCTAGGAACTGCCCAGAGCGTCTGTGTGTCTGTCTGCTAATGCCTGTACAATGTGCATGCGTGCGTGCGTCTTGGTGTCCAGTGAATGCATGTATTTCCTGACTATGAATTCGTATGTGTATCATCAGTGTACACAGTTAAATTATCACTTCTTTATCACGTCTGTAATTTGGAGTGTGTGAATGCTTGCAGATAAGTGCCTGTGTGTGTGTGTGTGTGTGTGTGTGTGTGTGTGTGTGTGTGTGTGTGTGTGTGTGTGTGTGTGTGTGTGTGTGTGTGTGTGTGTGTGTGTGTGTGTGTGTGTGTGGTGTGTGTGTGTGTGTGTGAGAGATAGAGAGAGAGATCTTTTTATCTCTTTGACAATGACCTCACAATAGGCACATGCCTCTCTATTCCTGGCCTCTCAAGGCTCCTCTGGCGTTCAGGATCCAGCCAGGCATACCAGGGGTTAAGGGGAGATTTGCGTGCGTGCGTGCGTGCGTGCAGCCGTGCATGCGTGCATGTGTGAATGGGGGACATTCACAGAACATCACGGGGCGCTCGAAGCAGAATATTTGAGGTGCTCTTGGGAATGTTGGTTTTAAATTCAAGGGCCCCCATAAGTCTCAGAGTCACAGACCTTTAGGGGTCCATTTGGAACCCCCTCAAGGAACTCTGAGGGTCCCTGGACCCCATTTTGAGAACCACTGGTAATATATTCAAGTGTAACCTCGCGTCATCATGGCTTTCCACCTCGGAAGAAAGCCTGGTCTGTGTTACTGAATTGCCGCGTGATCCGGTCGGGAGCGGATTGTTTTGTAGTCATCAGGCCAGAACCCTCTAAACCAGAACATCCTTTCCCTCAAACAGGAAGAATAATACCTTCCCAATAAAAGCCTTGATGCGGCATAATGCGAGTCACGCTTTTATTGGGAAGGTAACTATTATTCTTTTGGTTAGTCTGTGGCGAAATCAGTATCGCGCCGGCTGTTACCGATGGCTTCTTAAGAAATGATTACCTGCCATATCTGTACAATGGACTTCGCTAGGTTTTGGATAAATTCCACAATGTTATGCAGAAGCATTTGAAGAGCAGGGTCGTTTCTCGCCCTCAGCGTGTCTTATTGGTGGTATATGTGTAGCTGGGAGTTTGATTGGCACTAACACTATTTTCGAAGGTTGTGTAAAAATGCAATGGATTCCTTTGGACACTCAATTGTGTATATTATTATCATGGGCACTCCGAACTGAAATGCCCAACAAAACATCTCTGAAGTCATTAGTTATATCGAGCAATCCATTTTAATGCATGTTAAGCAATGCAAGGTAAGGTAAGGGCAGGGGGTCTGGGGGGGTTTCCTACTTTTTATTTTGTTTAATTAAATGGTTTGGATGGAAAGCCATTTGGATTGTTGGCCTGCTTTGTTAGCTCTGTCTCTCCTCTCCCTCCACGGCAGTAAAATCAAGGGAAACAATCATCAGATAACCTAACACTTCACACATTCTCTTTCCTTTGTTCACTTTTGTTGTCCAGAGTGGGTGGGATGGGGGGAAATACACACACACGTGCACGCTCTTGCACACACAAGAACGTGCACACACACAAGCACGCACACACACACACACACACACACACACACACACACACACACACACACACACACACACACACACACACACAGACACTTCCATCCAAGCTATACAGGATTGATTCCTTTTCTTTCCAGAAACTGCTGTATAGAATAAGGTGTTGCAGTCACCTTGGCTGCACTGACCACACCCTGAGGATGCAGCCAGTGGGCCCAGCATGCAGCTCACCTGAACGACCAGAGGATGCAGCCAGTGGGCCCAGCATGCAGAGCACCTGAACGACCAGAGGATGCAGCCAGTGGGCCCAGCATGCAGCGCACCTGAACGACCAGAGGATGCAGCCAGTGGGCCCAGCATGCAGCTCACCTGAACGACCAGAGGATGCAGCCAGTGGGCCCAGCATGCAGCTCACCTGAACGACCAGAGGATGCAGCCAGTGGGCCCAGCATGCAGCTCACCTGAACGACCAGAGGATGCAGCCAGTGGACCCAGCATGCAGCTGCACCTGAACGACCAGAGGATGCAGCCAGTGGGCCCAGCATGCAGCTGCACCTGAACGACCAGAGGATGCAGCCAGTGGGCCCAGCAGTGCACCTGAACGAACGACGGCACACGACAGGATGGGGGAGTCAACCATCATCCTGTTAAGTGCTCACTTCCTGCTGTTTTTCTTTCTCTCTCTCTCTCTCTCTCTCTCTCTCTCTCTCTCTCTCTCTCTCTCTAGCTGTCTCTCTCACATGTCTCACGTCTCTCTTTGAGCAGGAAGTCATTGGAATTAATGCAGAAAAAATGAGTAACCGCTTCAAATAAAGGGGCGGGGGCGGGGGGGGCAGTGCCAAACAGGCGCTCAGCACCAGAAGCATGCCCAAACAACGAGGGGGGTTAGACAGACATATTATTGGGAGGGAGGGGGAGCAAAGAGAGAGAGGGGGGGGTTTAGGGAGGGGAGGGAGACGGGAGGTGGAGGAAGGTGGGTTCGGGGGGCTCCTCCAGGGTCGTGCTCGGGGGTCGTCGGGCAGCACGAGAGGCAGGATGTTATGGTTTGTTCAGCCCAGGAGTGGAGGCGGCGTGGACAAGGTGCGCCATGCCCTCAGCAACCAGCTTTAGTGTGATTTATAGCCACGCTGGCAGACGCCTCTGTCCGAAGGGAAGTCTTTGAAACGCCGGGAGTGTGTTTGTAATGTGTGTGCGTGCGTGCGTTGCATTCCCCCGTTTGTCTGTTTTTTTCATACGTAATACATGTATACTACATTTGTGTGATGCGCAAATGTAGTATACACTAAACTGGTGGTCTGTGGACAGTTGCTTTTAACCTGTGGTTGGAGTAAACTCATGCATGACCCATCAGAGGATAAACGCTCTGGCTTCTCTGATTAATTGCAAATGAGGCACAAACATCAGCACACTGTATTGTTTAAGAATGCAGTGTGAAGCCTGCAACAATGTGAATTAATTTGCCACTTTGGTAATTCATTTCATTAAATCATTATACAGTTTGTTATAAGAGATGTAGCCTAAAGCCGTCTGTCATCAACTAGTAATCACAGAAATAAGGACTGCGCTCTGATGCCTGTTGGAGTTGTGAGTGCGTTGACATTCACACGTGCATACAGTAGCTGGTCTATACTATACCGTAATGAAGGATCAAATCCCCCCAGCTTAGGGTGACCAGTTCCATACACACAAACCAGGACCCTTAAATCAGTGGTAATCAAAGTGGCTTCTGGGGATCCGTTTAAAAATGTAAGCCCTATTTAATTTTTCTACTATTTGAAATTTTTGAAAGTTGACACTTACTGTAACAGTCCCTCATGGCACAACGTCTTTTCAAATGGGGGTCTGACTGCAGCCAATTATGTATGAATTTGGGGGACTTTCACAGGAAAATGTTTGAGAACCACTTTATTTTATTGACTATACACGTTCATGCGAGCACACATGTATGCACACTTATCCGTTTTAGGCGTTTTCAGCAGGATTTCAGCACTTATGGTAGCACATAGTGACTATACATTTCAACATGTTAAACGTCTAGGTATTTAATGAGACCGTAGGTCTCATTTACTATGAAAACCTGCATCTCCCATCTGTCCGTCCATCCGTCCGTCCATCGACTCCATCCGTCCATCACCCATGCCTCCATATATGGTCATGCCTCGTGACATCATGTCTCCATACATATATTTATGGTCACGCCTCTTTTCGTGACATCATGAAGACCCTTATATCTCCATATATGGTGCCTCGTGCCACTGACCTCATCTAAACCTGGAAAACCATACATGCTGAAGACTGGATCATCACCTATAGATCTGCATATATGGAGCCGGCCAGCAACTCTACATCTGACCTCAAACCCTTAGATCTCCATATATGTTGAGCCGTCCCCACCCGTCCTTCCTGTTCTGACATTCCATATATTGATCTGACCTCAGCAAACCCTGTACGCTCCATATATGGCCAGTACAGAATTCATTCCTTATGTTGATCTGACCCCCCCCCCATGCCGAAGCGCCAGCGCTCGCCCAGAAGTCTGCCGTCACCCAGCCGGATGCGTGCACTCGCCCTCGCCCTCAGGGCGTCTTACTGGTATTAGTATAATTTGTATTATTAGTACTGTATTATTAATAGTATTGTTTTTTGGGGGGTTCAAATCCACTGTGGTGCATTCGGCTTTGTCGGGCGTCTATACAAACGTGTTCAGGGAGGGAAGCCGGACTGGCAGGGTAATTGATTGTACGTACTCCTACAGGTTGGGAATGTTGGGCGGGAGGAGTAAGACGAAGGCCCGACGTCCTCCCGGCGGGGGCTCCTCACTAGCAGGTGAGTCAGGATACTCTACAACAGCAGTGACCACAACGAAATGTGTGGGGGGAAGAATGAATTGGCATAACGACTGGGGAGCAAAAGGGGGTACAAAAGTAATTAGCTACTTTAAATGTAGTAGGGGAAAAAGAAGGAAACATGTATATATATATATTATTATTTCAATTGTGGTGAAAACCAGGACAAGTTGTGGTCAATGTTGACAAGGGGACACCTAGCTTAAAGCTGGGATGATCCCAGACAAACTGGGACGTGTGGTCATCGTACTCCAACATCTTTCTTCTGTTTCTTACCTTCAATGCCTCCCTCTCAGCTTTCTAAACTGAAACCTGAATGCAGACATAAGACAAAGGGACGTGAACTACAGCCAGTCATCATTGTGTGTGTGTGTGTGTGTGTGTGTGTGTGTGTGTGTGTGTGTGTGTGTGTGTGTGGTGTGTACAGGGTCCATTATAACAGCTTCGCCCCTGCGCTGACCTCCCTTAAGACCGTTGAATCTCCCTGGTGTAAAAGGTCAGGCAAAGGTCAAGAGAGGTCACCAATGACAGTCCACTCTGGTCGGGGGGGAGCCTGCCGGGAGCCGGGCCAAACATCCGCACTCAGGGGTCAAAGGTCACGCAGATACATAAACCAGACAAGAGGGTGTCAACAGGTACGAGACGTGTGAACAAAACATCCACTGCTGTAACGAGAGACCTACACCACAGTACAGCAGGAAGCTAAAGTTAAAACTGTAACGTGGCCTGGGAGAGGCACTTTAAAGCTACTTAAGAGCACCTAATGTCACTTCAAACTCTATCGAAAAGACCCTCATCTATGTCATTTAAAAGTGCACAAAGGTCACGGCATGCACGGTGTTAACCGATCACTCCACACACTGACTACTGTCATACATAACTATATGGGTGTGATGTTTCACCAATGATCACTCCACACACTGACTACTGTCATACATAACTACAGGGGTGTGATGTTTCACCAATGCCACTGGGCGTAATGTTTAACTTTGAGCGTGTCAAATATGACCACTTCTTAGATCTGTAAGGCAGTGGATCCCAAACCTTTTCATGTCAAGGACCACCTTGGCTGGTAATCCAGTCTGGCAGTGTGCCGCGGGTTCGACTCCCGATCCCGATGGCCTTTACTGCATGTCATCCCCCCCATCTCTCACCCTATTTCCTGTCAGCCTACTGTCTTGTCCCTCCATAAATAAATATAAAATAAAGGCGAAAGGCACAGAAACAACATTTAAAAATGACACTCATTAGCCTGCGGACCCCCATTTGAAAATGTATGCCAGGGACCCCCATATAAGAGAAGGTTTTTACGGCTCTAGGGCCCCCGGTTTGACCTGAAATAGGCCACGGCCCCCTATTTAATGGCATTTCTATCTCTGGGACCCCAATACATATTGTAAAATCTAACTCAATGTAACTCTGAGAGTGTACCATTTGTACACTATGAGTTACAGAACCATAAGGGTCCACTTGGTTCCTAAATATGATTTAGCTGGAACTCCCTCAAGGACCTCTAGGGGACCCCGGACCCCACTTTAGGAACCACTGCTGTAAGGATCCATTTTCCATTTGGTTACATCATGGGATGTATATTGTGTCATATACTGTAGCCTATACATGTCAGGTCCTGTATACTATTGCTTGTCAATCTTATTTTATATTTACTTTAATTTAGTTGCTGCAATTCATAGGAGGGTTGCACTAAACAATTTCAGACACCCCTTTCACCCACTCATGCAGGTTTTAACTTGTGATGTGACAATTAAGTTGAACTTGAAGTTTTTTTTATGTGACAAATTAGTTGAACTTGACGTTGAGCAAGCTATCTCATGGCAAAAATGAATTTTTAATAGAAGTGGCAACAGGTTAATGAACAGTATTTTGAGAGACTTGACTGTCATTGATTGATTTACATTTTACTGCATGACAACACATATTCCAAATAGGATGATACGGCAACACCGTTTGAATTAAATGAAAAATAAATACACTTAAGGGTCAGAAGTGCACAAAAGGTAACATAAAACACAAGAGAAATGAGAAATGAAAGAAATTAATCTGCAGGCTTGCTGCAGCTTCCCCATTTACATAGCTTCTCTAGCTCCCTCATTGAGTAGCATAGTAGGCCTACTATATTTCCTCTTTAAATTCATGCCCTATTTTATATGACAAAAGTAGCAAAAAAAAATCAGCTTCATGTGCAGCTTGTAGATCAGCTATTTTCACAATGCACACTCACTCCAACTAAAGTCTGTGTGTGAGAAGAACACATGCAGTCTCTGCAGTGCAGGGCTCTGGCAGTCTGTGTGAGTGCAAGAAGACAGGTGTGTGTGTGTGTGTGTGTGTGTGTGTGTGTGTGTGTGTGTGTGTGTGTGTGTGTGTGTGTGTGTGTGTGTGTGTGTGTGTGTGTGTGTGTGTGTGTGTGTGTGTGTGTGTGTGTGTGTGTGTGTGTGTGTGTGTGTGTGTGTGTGTGTGTGTGTGTGTGTGTGTGTGTGTGTGCGCGCGCGCGCTAGTAGCCAACCTTTATTGTTGGAGACACTATTAAGAACTCATTAACCTGCCTTTATTTGAAGTCTCCCGCCCATCGCGTCCCTAATGTATTTTCCGTGAGGGTTTTTTAGATTTAATTTAGCTCCCCTTTGATTTTATGACTCGCCTCTGTTATTGTAGGATATCTTCACCGTTCCTTGTAATTTGGTTTTATGGCATCGAGTATAGAATACAATACACCCCCCCGGGGAGCGCCACTTACCTCTATGCCAACAAATATCATTAGCGTCGATCAGAGGAGCAAAAACAGACCGCCGCTTATCTGCTGCTGGATCCCTGCTAGCGCGGGAGCGTTTGGCACAGCCAGCCAGGCACAGGCGCGGCGCGGCGGTGCGCACGTAGCGCGCGACGCACAGCCAGACAGACCGGCAGAAAAGCCGCTAAATATAGACGTGGGTAGCAGCTAGCAGTGGTTCTCAAACGTTTTCATGTCAAGGATCCCCAAATTAATAATGTATACTATAGGCAGGGTATTTGGCCGCGGACCAGCATCAGAAAATGATGCTGTGCCAGACAGTGCCATGAAGAACCCCCATGCATACAAGATTTGTGTATCTATAATCTATAAAAATATATATATTCCCAAATGTGTAAATAATAATAATAAATGCATAAATAAATCACGATTTTAAATAAATAGATAAATCACATCTACTCACAATGCCTTGCCTTGTCAAATAGCCAGTAGGCTAGCCTATAGGTTTTAAACTTGAACTTCTTATGCTGTATATAGCGGGCCAGCGGCTATTAGATTAACACATTTGAGGACCTCATGGAACGCATGCAGCTTGGACCCCACTTTGAGAACCATTGATGTGTGGAGTGGCCGCCCGGCTCCACCCATAATATGCAGCTGCAACGAGTCTTGTAATTAAGGACACATGCACGTGTAGCAACTAGCAACTATAGCAAGCACTGCAGCAGCATATAAGCTTATAGGCTATACCACATTTTATCACTCGACAAATCATTAATTCATTCAGTGCAAAATCGATCCGGAGGAACAGTGAGTAACAAGTTAAAAAAAAACTACCAATGACAAAGAACACAGCCGTCACCAGCTAAAGTCCGCCTGTGTTTACCAACTAAAGTCCGCTCTGTTCCATGTTGACAGGTGAGAGTTCATACGAGCAAAGTTGTCCTCGAACTGGACCCGTGCGTGTGCACAAAAACCCAATAGTGTGTGTGTGTGTGTGTGTGTGTGTGTGTGAGAGAGAGAGAGAGAGAGAGAGAGAGAGAGAGAGAGAGAGAGAGAGTGGGGGGGTGGCAGTAAGGGAAAGAATTGTTGAGGGGTCTCTTGACTTTGAACACTTTGGCTTTTATTTCTGTGCCATTGTTTGGACGTCAGGTTCTATAGCCTAGGCACCTCCAAGGCGCTCCCTGTTTATTCTCTCTCTCTCTCTCTCTCTCTCTCTCTCTCATACACACACACACGCATACGCATACGCGCACGGGCACCATCAGCACCATATCCCCGCTATGGTCATTGGAGAATCATGCCAGCTATTGCTCAAATCTTGCAAGCCAATCTCACACGATAATATCAGACCACTGAGACCAGTCAAATTGCTGTTATTTTATCACCACAACCACAATACAAATTCCCTGCATGGCTTTCTGCACGTGCATGAAGCTTTGCCTTGGCACAACAAATAATCTACAATACAATACCCCCCCCCCCCCTCCACCCAATTCGCCATCATCCAAATCTTTGCCATGATGACACTTGAATACATCAAGTCCAGCACGGTGCCCTGTAAGGACTTGTACGAGTGTCAGCCGCCTACTCACTGCACTGCATCTGGTCACAGCGTCTCCTCTCCCTCTCGCTCCTCTTCGCAAGAGAAGCTTTTTATTCAGGGACCCGGAGACCTTTCTGGAACAAAACAGCTTTTAGCGCTACTCGTTCCCTGCTTGTGTTTTCACAAATAGCTTTCTCTCTCTCTCTCTCTCTCTCTCTCTCTCTCTCTCTCTCTCTCTCTCTCTCTCCCTCTCTCTCCCCTTCTCTCTCTCTCGCTCTCTCTCTCTCTCCCTCCTCGCCTGCTTGATTATTTCTCTGAAAACTGTATCTCTGAAAAGCCACGGAATTGTTATTGGAACTCATCAAGTCATTATCTGATTATGGACTTGTTTTTGTTTTTTTTTAACTATTGCTGCACAACAAATTACTTCCGCGCATAGTTTGTTTATGTTGTCTCGTCACGTATAGCCTTAGACCTTTTTCACACTAACATAAACATCTTTGGATCAAGATTATTTATTTACCTTATGAATATCAGTAGCTGACAGAAAATAAACTTGGACCCAAGCTGTTCCCTAGCAACGCAATTCCGGCAACTGTCTGTTTCATTATTTTTAAGATAGAAATGATACAACAACGCAGATTAAGTAAAAGTGGATTTTAAGGCCCGTTGTGAAAATAAATGCTGCGCTACTGTTATGGCTTTGGGCCTATGTTCCATTGTTCCATCTGCTCATCAAAGGGATAGGCCTACATGTATAATAATGGTGGGCCTATTATAGAACCTTAGCACAATTAAATATCCCAAATATGAACAATGCAATTAATACAAATAAGAATAACAAGGGGTTGAAAAATAAATATCTCGTTTAAGCAGGCCTATACTGTGTCTTAGTATGTTTCATCTCCCAATGAAGACAATTGGCCCGTTGTTAGACCAAATTAGTGCTCAGCGAAAGAAAAGAAAAATAGGCCATTGGCAATTCTCCATCCATGCATTCCTCCTCTGCTTGTGCGCGCTTATTACCAGTTCATCGTGACCAACGTGTGATGTAAATGCACTTTTATAATTCCTCTGGGGGACATAGCCCATTGTTTTCATTTCTTCTCTCAAATGCTCCCTCCTGTGTTTATACACATATACTCCAACCCTAATAAATATGTCAATAAAGTTAGCCATCAGTGCTATGCGCGCGTTTGGGGCGGCGTTATCAGCCGTGGGCATCGAGGTGTTGACGGTTTCGGCACTCGACACAGAAAGGGGAAAAAAGTGAGTCTGAAATAAATAGGGTTGATCCACCTGGAACGGGGCCGCGATAAGAGAGGTGCCATGCGGTGTTAAACGAACACGTTTCCTCTACACCTCATCCGAGTCTTCCTTTTCCAAACACGCGCTCTTTAATGTGGCGGCCTGTTTTTTCCACCGTGCGTGTATAGTGCGTACGCACCGAGGACACCGCGGGGAGCTTTATGCCAGAGCAACTGCATTGGGCAAAGTTCTGGGATCGAGGGGCCGGGACACCTGCTTTGGAAAAGACACTCCAGACACTAAACTTTGCTGACTTCGTTGCAATTTTTATTCGTCCGAAAAAAACACTTGCTTGCGACATGGAAAAGAGACTCGCCTTTCCTTTTTGGCACCTGACGCAGAGAGAGGGGAAAAATGTTGGAAAATAAGATTTCTCATTAGCCTATAAGTACTTTACATTCCTGTTTGTTTGAAGGGATGATTTATATATAGAAAAAAAGAGTCGATGTGTTAAAAATGACTCTTTTTTTTCTCTGAAGGGTATACGAAATTGCCTGTATACAAAAGCCACATCTTTGGTTATAAACATTATTAAGAGGTCTAATAATTATGATAAAAACAATAAAATAATATCAGTCATAATCGTAATAACAATCATTATTATTAAGAATATATAATTATAATATAATGCAATTTCTTTCTGTCCCCGTGCACGCAATATCCATAATCCGAGGATTATAAGCTTTCTTTCTCCCCGTCTCCCCTCCATTAATGCGGGCATGCAGGATGAGTTTAAATGACTGTATCATACATATCGTCTGTAATGAGTCGCCTAAAAATCCATGAAAATAAAAACCAACGATTTTATAGCAATATAATTATGACATGATCTACAGGTTGTAGAGGAAAACAAAAGAAAAAAACGTGTATTTATTATTTGGATATTATTATTATTTTGCAACATATTTGGAAATAGTGCAGCTGAATGCGACAAGAGTAACAAGGGACGCATAATAATTTCATATCACTGTCAGGCAGGTTATAATTTAGAAAGATTAATGTCCATATACATGTGCCAGCGTTACAGGTGTGAGCGTGAGTTTCAAAATGCGATATCGAATGATGTAAATCCAATGTAGCCCGAATCTTGCTTTTTGTACACTGTCTGGAACAGAATTGTCCTCTACTGAAAATGTTACTTTTAAAATGGAACAACACTTGATAAATAATCACACCGAGGATTGAACGCACGTGAAAATCTTCCCCGCAGACCAGAAGTTCCATGATTCCATTTGATTCCTGACATGACATTTCAACACGGCCTCACACAGCCTCCCTTTATATATAGGCTACCCCGGAATAATTAGAATTCCAACGCATAATTGGCTTTTGCGATGTTACAACTTGGCTTGTTGGTCGCCGTAAATCAGACGGCGGTATAAAGCCTGCAGGGAACCATGCAGTCCCATGTCACTTTGAACTTCCGATGCCCACGGGAACCGCATATCATATGCATGTCAACGTGTAAAACCGCTCCAAAAATAGACTAGCATGCATGGGCTACATAAAACTTTAGTGTTGTTTTGGGTGAGAAAACAACCGCAACACTAAAGTGCATGTGAACTTGGTGAAATTATCAAAAGTTATTGCGCGCATGCATGCACGAGAAATTGTAAATCGTGTTTAATTAGACTACAAATCTTCCAATCACAAACTCTACTGTTAGCATGTTCACAGACACACACATATAGCCTAAAGCACAAAATAATTTAGGCTAATTTAAATAAATAAATAAAAATGAATTAATTGTGTAGGATTTACAATTTAATCATGTAACTTAGATTAGATAGCCTATATATATATATATATATATGTTGGAACCGATGAAGATTTTTGAATTTATTTATTTCATTTTTTTGTAGAAAATATTACTCAAGTTACCCAATAAGATCTCAGAGTATAGTATATAGTATACAAGACGACTCTTACTGGCGCATAGATTTGCGAAGAATGTGTTTAGGGTTACTCCTTTCTGTCTCCCGTGTGTGTGTGTGTCTCACTCTCTCTCTCTCTCTCTCTCTCTCTCTCTCTCTCTCTCTCTCTCTCTCTCTCTCTCTCTCTCTCTCTCTCTCTCTCTCTCTCTCTCTCTTCACATCCAAGTCCCATTATTCTTCGGTCAAGTTCAGCGCATTGTACTCCTCCAGTCCGGACCCGATGGATGGATGGCCGCTTCTTATTGGTAGGTGCATGTGGTTACATCACGCTGCTCTCGGTGACGCGCCGTCTTCCTGTTTCCTTCAGCTGTGTCTTAAAGTCAATCTTTTAGTGGTGGAGGAGAGCGCAAGCATCAAACGCTCTGCATCCCCGCAGACACACACACACTCTCTCTCTCACACACACACACACTCACACACAGACACAGGCTCACACGACGCCACGCTCTCCACACAGTCACAGAAGAGGAATATTATAGCCAGGAGTAGCGACTCGCAAGAGCCTCTTTTTTTCTTTCTTTTCCCCCTGCAGACAGATTTTCTACCCATATAGTCCACGGCTCGCTCGCTCGCTCTCATCCGTCACTTTATTTCTAGCCCCCACCTTTTCTTTCTTCTTCCTTTTCCCCGAGAAATTATTAGATCCAGTTATCGCTCGAGGAGCGAGCGGTCCTGTCCGTTATTTTCTTTTCCATCCAGGAGTTGGTGGGTTTTTTCTCCCCCCTTGATTCATCTCTAAAAAGGGTAAGTAACCTTCATGTCCTCATGATACCTCCCTCTTGTTCTCCTGCGTGCATGGCGTGCGCTCGCGGTGGGCGGAAAACAAATAAACAAATCAAAAACCATTAACGGCGGAATTTAGTCTATAATCTACGAGTAGCAAAGCGTGTCCTTTTTCCGGCATTATTGTACCGAATTGGTTTCCCCTCTTGTCGATGTGTGACAGAGAGAGTTGTGAGAGTAGGCTATCTGTTAGTTGGATCATCATCATCATCAGGATGATTTGCGGATGGATCATGTAGCCCACCCTTCCTCATCACGCGGAGAACGGTTCATTTGCAACTTTGTAAAGTAAGTTTTGGAAGCAAATGCGCATTTTTTCCCCTCTGGGCATAGGATTTATATCCTACTATAGACGTCGTTGCGCGGAAACTCTTTGTAAAGTTGTCTGGGTTTCGTTTATTTGGCCATTGTTTAGTTTTGTACCCTATACCGAAGGATAAGCACGTATACGTTTATACGCTATTCGGTCAACCACTTCCCGAAGCAAAGACATAATTTTTCCTGTTTGTAGGCTACGAATCTTATTCAGAACCCATGTTTTGTCAGTGAACTGTGATTCCACATTATATTAGCAAATATGCTATAACTGTTTATGCATAATGGTTCGCCATCCAGGCAGCTTCAGCCACCGTCCCGCAAGTGCACGGACACATGCAGGCAGCACGCGAACAATCCCCTTTTAAATCTGTCCAACAAAGGATAAGTTAGACTTTTTCTTTTAACTTTCAAATCCTTTCGTGAATTCTACACTATCCTATATAGGCTACTACTGGATTTATTTCCCCCCCTTTTAACAAATCCGAACTTTTTAGCCCTATAGCCTACATTGTTTTTGTTATTTTGTCACTATACAGTATCTTTGTGTTTGTTATCATCAGCATCGACTTACACAGCAGAGTTTTTAGCCGATGGGAAGGGGGTACAGACAGAGACAGGGGGGATTTAAAGCGCTCCAGAGACCAGCCAGCTCATTGTTCATCTGCGCTCATATTTCCTTGAAATTGTTGAAAGGTCTTCCAAAGTGATAGAGTGCGCATGGGCAATGGGAGACAGGTGCGCCGTCGGAAAAGACAGGTGCTGGCGACTATTTCGAGCGATAACGACATAGCCCATTGTTAAGGTCCTGTGGCGTTCAAGTCAAGGCTTTCTTGGAGATATATCACCCTTGTTTGAACTGCTGAGATGGATGTCCAGACATAGACCAGAGCCATTTGTCAAAGTCAAGTGTGTTTTTATTTTAGACTTGTGGTGGTTAGACGAGGCTTTCCCTTTCTCTATATGCCTAATTAAACACAAAATGTTTTAATTGATTATATATATATATATATATATATTTGCAGCTTTATATTGGCTGTTCCTATTTGTTTCCATAATGTGGTGCTTCTCAATTACACCTGTTAGCATGTTATTATATATTTCAAAATTCAAATCATTAGTTTTTTCTTTATCACATCGTATGCTATATACATATGATTAAACAATACCAATGTTGCACTAGTTGGTGTGTGTGTGTGTGTGTGTGTGTGTGTGTGTGTGTGTGTGTGTGTGTGTGTGTGTGTGTGTCTTAAATAAAGTTAATTGCTTTTGACAAAACAACTTTTTTAGAGATAGTGCAGTGACACATTTAAGAAAATAGTTTAATTGTCTCCTCAGCCAATGTAAATGTCTCTCTTCTGTTCACACATGACTTCAAATACAAGTTGATCACTTTTTTATGGTAAAATTAATCAGTGATTCAGTTTGTTTAATTTGATACAATCTCAAGTCATTACTGATTTGTACAAACATTTTTAATATTTACACATAATGTGTAAATGTTAGATTAATGGTTAATGCCGTATTTACTTGCTACATGTTATTCCTATGTATAGCCTATGAGTTAACCAATTTGTTGGTTCTATACTAAAAAATATTCTTTTTGCCAAACTCACTCAACAATAGCCTCATATTTTAACCAACATAAAAAAATATTCTCAAATTTCTACTTTTACCAAATAAATAAATATCCTGGCAACAATCATTGTTGGCATGCATCAATTGTTACTGCGGAGATTAAAATGTCCCGTTGATTACTTCACACATTTTAGACTGGATTCTGGCTACAAGTGACAGGCACCCAATGCTTACACAGGGCTATTGACACAGTGCGGTTGTGACAAAACGTTTCACTTTCAGTGAGCGTTAGGGTTTTTGTGCAGCGCTTTAGGTCCTTCCTTGCCAGAGTTGACACTTGTGACCTATTCATTTGAGCAGAATTAACTGGTCCTGCCAGATGAAAAGACAAGCAAAAAAAACCTGAAGTGAGCTCATGCTGGCACCCAAATCAATAGGCCTTATTTAATTGTTTTTCTCTTTTATGTCAGTTCCCCCCCCCCCCCCCCAACATTTAAAAATAGCAGACGTATACAAGCTCATAGCGCGCCACTCTGTGGCGCGCTATGAGCTTGTAGATCTGCTATTTTTAAATAGCTAAAGCATAACATAATGCAAACACCAAAAGGAGTTCCCGCCCCAAAATGGGTTAAGACCATATTGATTTATGCAATAATAACAAAGAAAATAAACATTTGTGTAATTGTAAAATCTTTAACAATAATTTAGAACATGTTAAAAAATTGTTGTTGAATTGGCTGTCAGATATAGTTCATTGACTGAGCCAGACATGCAGCCAAATGGCCGTATGAATACTGTTCATGTTTACATCACATTTTAGGGATAATCTTAATCCAACCTTATTCATTTTTCTTCATTTTGCAAGTTAATAGCTCCCATGACGACTCAATACACACACAAACATGGAAATGAGGACAAGTACTTAAGTAATTATCATAATTTTATGCAGCTTTGTGTTCCGTGGGAACTGGTTCAGTGTCACGCGGCGTGTGACAGGGGACAGGATAAAATGTAGGACTCTGCCCTGGAATTCAGAGCCAAGGCCTAATTCTGACCCCATCACTCCTGTTCCCTTGCCATGTTCCCCACTATCATTGGTCCTCACTGCTTAAATGTAATCACGGATGTCGCTGGCCTGGTAGAGAGACACACTGGGAGGGGATTAGCCACTGTCTTGAGATAAATCTCCACGGCTTTTTATATATCAGTGCATATATCACGGCTAATGGAATTCACCGCATTCACCGGAGGGAAATGTTTTTAATTATTTCAGTCAATCTGAAAACTCATTGTAATTCCCATTCATATGAATTCAAAGTGGTCTAGTCACAAAGAAATGTAATGTATTTTAAATGCTTTTTTATGGTCCTCATTAATAGTGAATGACATAGATATAGAAAATATCTATATAATTATTGTCTAACAAATGTGTGTGTTATTCTGCCCTCTCCCTACCTCACCCCAGGTACTCAACAGCTTTGATCCAAGGAGGATTGGCTCGGCGGGATATGGCCCAATAGCAGCAGCCCGTGATGCCGGACCATGACAGCGATTCCCTCCTGAGCAGACAGACCAAGCGAAGACGTGTGGACATCGGTGTCAAGAGGACCGTGGGCAGCAGCACAGTCTCCCCTGCAGTAGCCACAGTGACCACTGATAACATTGCCCGCGCCAAAGCAGCCATTTTCGGTGCCATGAACTCTCTGAGCTCTCACTCCCACCACGGGTCAGACGCTGACTCCATGGAGTGTTCTGTGGTGCAGCCACACGGCGGGCCCGGTGTGGTCTCGGCCAGCGACAGCGAGTCCAAGTCGAATGTGCTCCGCAAGCTGCTGAAGAGGGCCAACTCATACGAGGACGCCATGATGCCCTTCCCCGGCGCCACCATCATTTCTCAGCTTCTCAAGAACAACATGGCCAAGAATGGAGGAGGCATGGAGAGGCTAGAGCGAGGAGAAAGGGGAGAAAGGGGAGAGAGAGGAGACGGGGGTTTCTCCGGCATGGGTCTGTCCAGCGGAGGTCCGGAAATGCCCCAGGAGGACGCCTGCAGTAACTCCTCCCAGGACAGCAGCCCCCAGGAGTGCCTGTCGCCGTTCGGCCGACCCCCGGGCCTGGGCGCCTTCGACATGGAGCGTCTCAACGACGAGCACCTGCGGGCCAAGCGGGCCCGCGTGGAGAACATTATCCGCGGCATGAGCCACTCGCCCAGCGTGGTGGTGCCCGCGGCCTCGCGCCACTCTGGGGAGCGCGATCGCGACATGGACGGCGACCGGGAAATGGAACTGGGTTGCCCCCCGCCGCAGTCTCAGCAGCAGCAAGCCCCCAGCAGCCCGCGGGGAGGCGAGGTGTGCGGCGGCGGGAGCAGCCGGGAGAACAAGAGGAAGCAGCGTCTGCCTCAGCAGCAGCAGCAGAGCTTCACCCAGCTGGTGTGTCAGAGGAAGGAGCAGAAGCAGGAGGAACGGCGACAGCTGAAGCTCCAGCTGGAGGACATGCAGAAGCAGCTCCGCCAGCTCCAGGAGAAGTTCTTTCAGATCTACGACTCCACCGACGACTCGGAGCACAACGACATGCACAACGACCTGGGCAACATGTCCGAGGACAGCCCGGGCAGGTCCGACGCGGGCGCCGACGACCGGGGTGGAGATGACGGGCGCTCCGACAACGAGATGTCCGACCTGGACCCGGGCCACTTCTTGGATCGGGCGCGGGCATTGCTCCGGGAGCAGGCCCGTCTCGCGGAGGGAGAGAAGACGCGGAGAGAAGGCCTCGGAGGTCGCGCAAAGGTCCAGGGAGGTCCAGGCACGTCCATGCACGCTGAAGGGAAACAGCTGGCGGAGACACTGAAGCAGGAGCTGAACTCTGCCATGACCCAGGTGGTGGATACCGTGGTGAAGGTGTTCGCCAAGCCGCCACGGCCGACGCCCCAGCAGGCCTTCCCCCCACTCCCCATGCCTCAAGAGAGGTTCGCCGCTGCAGTCAATGGAGACAACCCTAACTTCCACACCGCCAATCAGAGGCTGCAGTGCTTTGGCGACGTAATCATTCCCAACCCAATGGACTCCTTCGCGGGCATGCCAGGCATGCCGGGCTCTGCCAATGACCAGACAGAGGCGCTGCCCCTGGTGGTGAGGAAGACCCAGAGCGAGCACCACCACCACCAGTCGTCGGCCGTCGGCGCTCACGGCGGTCACCACCACCCCTCCCTCCACCCTTCCTCCCTCTCCGCCTCCATGGGCTTCAGCCCTCCTTCCTTCAGGCATCCGTTCCCCCTGCCTCTAATGGGTTACCCCTTTCAGAGTCCCCTGGGCGCACCGTCGGGCTGCTACCCGGGCAAAGAGCGCTCCTCACCCGACTCCATGGACCTGTCGAGGGAGACCACCAGCCTGAGAACCAAGATGGCGTCCGGCCATCACATGGCGCACCACCACCACCACCACCACCGTTCCTGTTCGCCCGCCCATCCAGGCAGCACGGCAGAGGGGCTTTCCCTGTCGCTCATCAAGTCAGAGTGCGGCGACCTCCAGGATATGGCCGACATCTCGCCCTACTCGGGTAGCAACGTATCCTTTATTGCAATGCTTCTCAAACTATATTTATTTATTAATATGTATTTGTCACAGACCCCCATCTGAACATATAGGGACCCCCATACAAGATACAAAATATTGAAATATAACGTGGTTAAACTGATTTTCATGCTATATTAACACGTTTTGCTGGCTGCACTGTGGAGGTGGTGGCGAGTGGCAGGCGAGGGAGAGAGAGAGGGGGGTAAACGAAAAGCGCAGCTGGATGTTGTAGTTTGTTATAGATTTTTCTTTATCCGCCACTTACACGAACGTCATTCCTCCGTGTTTTCAGGTAGTGTTTAAAAAAAAACACCCACCTGAACACACGGATGAAGAACAAGATGTTTTTTTTGCGCCTGTGTAAATCTAAAGCCTCGGAAGAAGCCTGAGAATTTGTTGATGAATCACAATCCCCACTCCTACTGCTGCTTCTGCTCCCCTCCGCTATACTGCATTGTTATATTTTATTTTTAGACCTCTTCCTTCTCACAGCTCCACACAACCTTTCCTTCCATCTTCTCTCCTAAGTGCTTTAAAAGCACTCTTGTCACATATCACTTACTCTCCAAGATTAGGTCCCCATGACATTTGCTGCCCCCGATTCCTTTTATAAAAAATAAAAAAGGTCTGAAAGAGCAAGGAGAGAGATAGGATCCAGAAACTTGGCACACAATGGTGTTATATAGCTTCCCTTATAGGTTAACCCCGATGTGCCCCAATCATGCCCGAGGATAAAGCCCCTATACCCTACGGGAGGCTCAGATTGAATCCCCGGAGACTGAGGGCTAATAGCCTAAACGGATACATTCAGTCCTTCCTCTGTTTCCCATATACCTTCGTAGCCTCTGAGCACTCAACACTCCCTCACTCTTATGAAAGTTTCTGACTTATTTTAAGGCTATAGTTACACATGTAGGAGTTTTGCTTTGGCTTCCTTTCTCTGTTGAGAAAATTAGGCCAGTCACAGCATAGCAATTAGTCAAGTAAATATGTTTTTACACATGTCGGAGGCTTTGTTTGTGTTGATGTGTGTGGCTGTGTTGGTGATGATTACCTGATTACCTCAGGCTGTGTCTTTCTGACTGTTTGTGTGTGTGTGCGTGCGTGCGCGCATGCGTGTGTGCCTGTGTGTGCAAGAGAGAAAGCAACAGCAATGGTTCGCCTGAGGTCTCTGTAAAGATGTATATTTATGATTGCTGCTTGTGTTGTCTCTTGTGTTCTGCTTATCATCCACCCCTGTTCTAAAAAGCAATCGGTGTCCTTTCTTTTCTCTCTCTCTCTCCTTTTTTCATTTCATAAAGATCTGTCAACAGCCTGGGGGGCCCTTCGGTTGTTGCTTGGCAGCCAAATACTTTTTTTGTATTCTCCCTCCCTCCCTCGCTTCCCCCTTCCTCCCCCTCCTCCTCTTCCCTGTCTTTTCTTTGATGCAGACGTTAACAGGTGTTTGTAGCGAGCTGTTTATCTTTCATTACCTCGCCTTGTCTTGTCTTCTGACCCAAGGGTGAGCGCTTTCCAGAGATCCATAATCCTTTGCTTCTACGGTCCCCCGATGGAGGGATGAAAAGAGAAAATGAAGAGAGATAGATAGAGAGAAAGAGAGAGGCTAAGAGAATCCCAAAAACAATCAAACAATAACCGCATATGCCAGTTGCTGTGGCATTAACAGATTTACTCCCCTAAATAGGAAGAATAGATGGCATGAGTCGCATGACCATGTGTTTTTCCTTCCTGTGACAAGTTTAACGTTTGAAAACTACGTTTACTAGACGTGAGCTTTGTAAAGAATCTTCACAGTTGGCTCTGTTGATGTAGAAATACACGTGCAGATATACCAGGAGGCAGGAGTAGTATTTTGTGCTATTTCTGTAACCTTTTCCTTCTTATTAATATTATTATTTCGGAGCCTCAGAAGTAAAGCTGTAACAGCTTGTCAGACATTTTGTGAGGTGTGTTCAAGTTCACCGGCGTTATAGGCAGCGTAGCGGAGCAGATGGCCGCCATCAATTTCCTCATTTGTTCTCGCTCCCGACTCGGAATATCTTGTCCTTACACCTGGAATGAGGAAGTGGAGCAGCTATTTTCCTCTCATGACTTTGGGCTTTGGGGAAGTGTTGTGAGAATGATGATGTCTTGTCAGATGTGGCAGGCGAACAGTGGGCCAGCTGGTATGAGGGCACCATCATGGCTAAATAATAGCGTTGCGTGCCACCCCTAAGTCCAATCACAATTACATTTGCAAGCTGTGAGTGAATTGGAGTTGAAAGTGCCTCATCAGGAGATATGGAGCTCCTTAATTGTCAGCCGAAGGGAGTTGGTATTTGCGTCCGTGGCTTTCAGAGCAAAACGTTTGTGCTTCTTAATATTTTATTTTCATGTAAACGTTCAGTGCTGAATATTTACCGGAGGAAAAAATGGAAAACAAATTAATATACAACTGCAGTACTATTCTCTCCGTATATATATTTTTTTATATACATTTCTCTGTTTCTTTCTGTCTCTCTCTCTCTCTCTCTCTCTCTCTCTCTCTCTCTCTCTCTCTCTCTCTGTCTCCCTCTCTCTGAGTCTGAGGGGCCATTGTATCCCCTGCACTTGGAGCAGATGGCGTGGTGTGGAGAGTGGAGTGCTGCTGTTCTTTTGGCCAGGCCTGCCAGAGCAACACCAGTCTGCCAGCCCCCTCAAACCCCCCCAAGACCCTCCCTGCTTATAGAGACCCCCCCCCCCCCCCCACACACACACACACACACACACACACACACACACACACACACACACACTCTCTCTCTCTCTCTCTCCCATGCTCTGTAGACAATATCGCCAGGGTCTTTAAGGTGCAAACCCAGTGTGGTTCAGCATTTGCTTGGCTTTTTTTTTTCTCCTTTTAAAACGGGAGCCCTCGGTAACCCACGGGCCAAGGGCAATCCAATCTAGCAGCTGATGCCTCCTCCCCACTCCATGGTTACAGCTCCACGTCTGGACACTTGACTGATTTTAACGATGATAGCCACCCCTGGAGATCATAAATAACGTCAAGCAATGCATTTTGTCCACTCAAGTGTAAATAGTCTTCATGAAAACTTAGACCCGTATCCTGTGTGTAATTTAAAGCCCCTTGTCTTGCTCCTGTTTGATGGGAGGGGGGGGCTTGTTGAAACAGCCTGGGTTTTTAACATGCAGCTCCCCAACCCCCTTCCTTCCCCCTGCAGTCCCTTTTCAATGTCTTATCCCCAGATTGATATTATCAGATGCATTATACGGCCGTTAATTCACCATGGAAATGGTTTGGGCCGGTCGGTGGCGCAGATGTGGTCCAGTCCCCCATCGCTGGCTGAGTCCAAAGCCTCCGAGCCTCTCTCTCTCTTTCTCCTTCCTCCTCCAAGGGTTTGGCAGCAGCAGAGAGACCGGGGGTTGGTGGGGTGGGGGTGGCAGGGGTGGAGCAGCAGAGGGAGGAGAAGGAGGAGGAGGGGTGTAATTGAAGGTTGGAAGCGTTCTATCCCTCAAGGTGCCCCCCACCAAACCCACCTCCGCTGCTTTATCCAGACAGGCTGCGTTAGATCCGATTTGTACACAGTAAAGGCTGCAATTTTAACACTCCAACACGTTAAATTAACACTCGGGATTTTACTGTTTATTTGAATTATGGACCTTCTGTGTGTGAGGAGGTTTTTTTTGTTTGTTTGTCTGAGACTAACTCCTCAGCCTTGTTTTACAACAAGACATAAAGCCGACATCATACAGTTGTGTTCGTGCTTGGCATGTGTTGCCGCCAAGCCATTAGGCCTTCTAGCCCCGTCACTGGCATTAACTGCTGTCTTTGTCTGTGATATGCAAATGTCTACTCTTTTTTTCTTCTTCTTTTTTTTCATTCTCTCGGCTAGAGGCTGGGGGTGGAGGGAAAAGGCGTTTGCTTACTTTGACTGTGAAATGAGTCTCCTTATGTAAAGGTACCGGCTGTAGTGCTGGCCAACGTTTTATTTACCATGACGCACTCACACCTGATATGGACCATGCTAATTGCAAGCAAATGGCTTTTCACCCAGCCGCACAGTCTTCAGCCTCCCAGCAGCCCTTCATGTGTTTCTTAGCATCAGTTTGTTTAAAACAAATAATCACATTTATAACAAATTTAACGGCATAGGACAACATTTACTTAAACACGTAAACCCTCTATACTCTATATACTCTATACTAAACTTGAGCGGGGTCAGCTCTTTACTTGGTCCACTATTTATTTCCCTCTACACCTTATTTATGCTGAATGTTCGCCTATTATGACATGCCCATAACAGGGACACTAGTTGGAAGGAGAAAAAAAAGGTACATTGAGCTCATTGGAGAAAATAAATGCTTAATTGAAATGTAATGCACTAGATTTGTAGAACTGTGACTGTTCTTGCCGTTGAAAATGTTTTACCTTAACCATTATCAGATCCAGGAGGGTTTATCCCCCAATCACCTGAAGAAGGCCAAACTAATGTTCTTCTACGCTCGCTACCCGAGCTCCAACATGCTCAAGATGTTCTTCTCTGACGTCAAGGTGAGTCCATCTTTTAAAGCTTCTACTATCATGGAAACATCTCTAAATATAGCTATCCATCTCTGACTGTATGTTATTATTTATTTTCAAACGCACTCGTTTTTGTCCTCTTGTGCCTTATATAAAACGTTTTTTACCTGTCTCGAAGACAGTAAGGATCGATCACACTGCCTTTCCTTTATTTTTTACCTTTTCTCTTAAACATTTCCTGTCCTGCACCTCTTCTTTCATCAACAGACCAGCTTTAAAATGGGGAAGTGTCATAATTGAATAATTGTGATGCATGCGCTGCCAGCTTCAGTTGCATGCTAAAGAAGAGTGTCAGTGTTTTTTTTATCTCACCTGCATGCGAGCACCTCTCTCTCTCTCTCTCTCACTCACTCCGCACGAATCGTTTATGCAAACGCTGAACGAGGAGGAAGTTGAACGGGTTTACGTGAAGGAGAGTCGGAGCCCATGAGTATAGTAAAGAAAAAGAGCTGGATGAGTAACGGAGGGGGGAGTGGGGGGGGGGGGGGCACGGAGGGGAGGATAGCGCCTAGAGACGGAGGAGGGGTTATCTGAGCAGGTGTACGGAGAATGAGTTGATGGAGGGAGGGGAGGAGGAGGAGGGGAGAACACAGCAAGGATGAGCATTCGTTCGCTCCGCTGGGGGAAGAGTGCGAGGAATCTCGCAAACAAAGCACAACATGTTAGCTGTAACACATAATAAGACAACAAACGACACAATGGCCGTTGTAGTGCATGTACACTGGAGTTTGTTGTTGTTGTTGTTTTGTGTGCTTCCCCTGTCTCAGAGCATAATGGAGGGGGGGGGTAAACACTATGACAGATCCAGGCCATCTTATTGAAATCAGGAGATAAAGGTTCCATTTTCTCCCAGCTGCCCGCACTCGGGTGCCACCCACGGCCACCAATCATAACTTGCGGGGACTGACTTGCTGTGAGCGCTCACACGCCGATTAGGGTTAGGGGAGGAGGAGGGCGCAGCCGCGCGGAAACGAGGGTAAACACCTATGTTCTGTCATGCGGTGTCTGACCTATCAGCACCACAGCGGGTCTCTGATTGGATAATGGTCCTGGTGGTGAAACATTTTTGGCAGAAGCAAACGCCATCAACACCTGTGGCGTTTTATAAACGGCTTCCGCTATTAGCGTTATTAGGCCTGTGACAGCCAGTTCCATTCCTAAGGAGGAGCCCCTGCTTACAACGGCATAGACTTAAAACAAGGTCAAAATTTCTGAGGGGATTAAGAATGACATGGTTTCGTTTTGTTTCCACAGGAAAGACAATAGGGGTAGGCTCTGAATCAGTAGACTAGACATGCATGGGAATGAGACTAACTAATTAGGCGTGGCTAGTCCAGCCTCCAAGCGAGTGCCTCTTCCTCAGACAAAAGTCTTCCAGGCTAATCAGGTCTGTTCTAATCAGGTCTTGACTGCCGAGGAGACCTAATGAACGTGGGAAGTGGGTTGACCCCGCGACTGCACGATGCTGACACTGTTGTGGTGGGTTGTGTCTTAAGCTCTCCTTAAGACGCTTTGTGACTTTTTGACTCTTGATGGCTGAGAAATGTTTTGACAGGGTGCTATTGTTGGTATTAGTAAAGACCTAATAGTGGCCTTTATTGTGTCTCACTCTGGTCATTAATGCTGATCGTGTTGTTTGGGTGCAAGGGTGGAAGTTACGGGGCAATTATTAGAGTTTAATGGGCAGATAATTGTTTTGGTGAAAGGAAAATAATGTTGATGTCGGACTACTTTTATGGGAAAAATAACCTGTGTTCCAATAATTTATTTGTTAAATATTTATCAAATCGACAGCCAGCTTGTAGATCAGATATTTATGCTAATGTTGTGTGACACGCTTGTATGACGAACTAGAGCATTCATTTACAAAAAAGAAAAACAAAAATAGTCAGATCGTTGTAGTTTTTTTAGGCCTTTTCCTTTCTTTAGAAATATCAAAATGCTATGTGGATTTATAGGTTGCATAGCCTTGGCTTTGGCCACACTCAATTTGTCTCAATTTGTCAAAATCTCGATCCATCCTGAAAGGATTTGTCTTCACCTCTCTGTCGCTGTCTCTCCTTCTCTCTCCTTTTTTAGTGATGATACCTCACGAGTGTTTATTTATTTCTGACATTTTCACACTGTCAGAGTTAAATGAACGTGGTGTTTTGCTGTGCTTTTTGAACAGTCATGTGCCACGAGGGTTCAGCGGGGGTCAGGAGGGCTCTTTCTCTCCTCTTTATGTGTCATTCCTTCTCTTTTCTTTTTTTTCGCTGATGGTGTGGCATGGAATACGTGCTCCCTGGCGGGGGCAGGCGAAAGAAAAGCCAGCCGCTGGATTTGAGTCGCCGCGGTAACAAAAGCCCGCTTTCCAGGACCGCTTTTTGTCTGTAGTCAGCCAATAGACAGCTGGAGATTATGTCCCACAATTCACCCCTGCAAAAACAGGAAACGTTGGAAAGCCCTGATGGCTGTGAAGGGGCTTACGAGAGAGATAGAGAGAGACAGAGAGAAAGAGAGAGGGAGAGGGAGAGAGAGAAAGAAAAAGGGGCCCGCACAGCTTCTCTCTCTTTCTGCTCTCCTCTCCGGCTGTTCTGGATGTAGCTTAGCGCTCTGAGGTCATCTGTGTGCATTCTGCTCTATTGCTGACCGCGGTGTCAGAGACAGCGTTGGAGAGAGAGAGACGTGATCGTTTTTCCTCCCAGTCATCAATTATAAGAGACAGACGCGTACATACACAACAACAACAGCAGCTACTTAGTTTACCGGCTCGAAGAATGATACAGAAGGAAATGAGGAGAGACTGCAAACTCAAAAGTGCGTGAATGCCTGTGGCAAGAGGCGAGCTGTGTGGGCATGAAGCTTCCGCCATGGACACTTGAGTGTTTTCCTATTCTGGTCTTAAGTAGGGGGTCGCAGTTGGAGTGAGTGTGTGTGTGTGTGTATGTGTTTGTGTGTGTGTGTGTGTGTGTGTGTGTGTGTGTGTGTGTGTGTGTGTGTGTGTGTGTGTGTGTGTGTGTGTGTGTGTCGCTTTCTCCCTGCCTTGTTGCCGCTAAGCGTTGACCTTTCACAAGCTCTTGAGTGTGAGTGTGAGAAACACGCTCTCGCCGTCTCTCCTGTCTCCCCCTCACTCTCACACACACTCTTATACTTAAATAT
>NC_137880.1:26748209-26795709 GCF_963924005.1 Protomyctophum bolini
GTATAAATCTGGCGTTATACATTGCTATGAGCAGCCACGGCCACACAGTGCGGTCAGCGCGGCCACACAGCGCAGCCACAGAGCAGCCACTCAGCGCAGCCACACAGAGCAGCCACTCAGCGCAGCCACACAGAGCAGCCACACAGCGCAGCCACACAGCGCAAGCATAGGCTGGCTTCCCAATGTACTTTGACCGTGACGCTGAGGACCGCCCCCCCACCCCTTCGATGAACTGTCCCCACTGTGCATGGTGGCAGGTGCCCCATAGACGCTATACTGCTACTGAAGAAGTCCCCAGAAAGAACTAGCACACAGCACAGCACACACACACGCACACATAACTACATTGCCTACTGAGGTTATTGACTGAACTGGTCTGAACTGGACGGGACTGGTGCTAGTTTGCACTGGGTCTGTGGGACTAGTAGGACTGGTTTCAAACAGCTACTGAGCTCTACCATATTTTGAAGTGTGTTTTATCTGCAAATAGGGCATTGTGTTTATTGGGTGTACATTATTCTTATGATTATTATTATTATTATTCTTGTTGTTTATGATTATTATTATTACCTGTCATCATTGCTTGCTAAAGATTGGCACTTCAAGATTTGTTTGTCCCTTGACAACGTTACAGAAACAAATAAATTATTATTATTAATATTATTCTAAATGAGTTTAGATTCTCTAATATTTGCTCCCCATTACCCCAGTCTCACTCACTTTTCCTCATTAATATTATTATTATTATTTTCATTTTATTTATTTATTGTCTTTTTCGCCATGCAACTAAAGCCTGATTTAGGTTGAGCGCTGCCGTTGCCCGCCGTAAATAGCAGATCTGCAAGATCGCGACGTGTGACTAACGGGCGGCAGTGGACGAAGATGGAGCTTGCCGATCTTCTATTTACGGAGCATGGTCGGCGGCGGCACCACAGTATGCATCAGGCTATATGCAGTAGGTGGATATTGTTGTTCTTGTAATCAGTGCAGATTGGCGGGCGGGCTGGGGGGGGCTGTGCAGCAGGTGAAAACAGTGTGGGCGTGCTTTTCCATTATCCCGTAGTGACTTAACAAGCTCCTCCTGCACGGGTCAATGCAGTTGAACAGCATGCAATTCACTGTTCATGTTAAGACAGAGACAGGCTGTGAGAGCACTTTTGCGCAAATGCACGTATATACAGTAGTCAGTGACACACAAACTGTGCTAGTGCTAGTGCTAGTGTGAAAAGACAAACACACGCACGCACACACGTGCACACGCACACACACACACACACACACACACACACACACACACACACACACACACACACACACACACAATGTGACCTTTTGGTGTATGGTGCATCAACCAAGCACTTTATTGCTTGCCGTTGTTTCAAGGCCACTCCAGCATTGAAATAGCAACAGCGGACGTGTGAAACGCTCACATTAAAGAGCCATTTGTTCGCCCATCTACTAAATCATTACTTTCCGTCATCCACTCATCTATGCCTGAACATACACTGTAATGGCCAGCTCAGACGGCGACGTTTTTGAAAGCAGCTTTTTAGCAGAAATGAATCCAAGCCGTTTTGTTTGACGCGGCATGCATTCTGACACTGAAGAAAGTGTAAATGATAATATTCAAGCTATTTGGCACAATGGCAGTCAATACTTGCGTATAAATCAGAGGGTACAGCGCTCAGCGAAATTAATAGATGGACACGGCGGTGAGGAGGAGGATAATTCAGCAAGCTGGGGGCGGTGAAAAAGTAGACGTAAAAACAGGGGCCGTCGTTCATTTTATAATTCCGTTTCATGCAGTGAAACACACACACACACACACACACACACACACACACACACTGCTGTTCCTTCCATCCGTGCTCACCTGCCTCTGAGTGATCTGCTCCTCTCAGGCAACAATGCGGGGTCGGAGGTGAGCTCTCAGCCCACAGGGGGATCGTGCGGAGGCGCTCCTCTCATCACCACAAAGAGCAGGGACAAAAGACACGCCGCACCTGAAACCCTTCGTTTCCCTTCCCTTCTATCTACCCCACACACCGGGCGGGTTTGGAGATCTGCTGTGATCCGCTGTGTGTGTATTTATTTTTTCGTGGTGCGTTTCCATTAAAGTGTAAAAAAAAAGACATAAGGCAAAAAAGGCACAAAAAAACCCCACACAGCATTCCTTTTTTTTGTACTTGTGAGATTATCCCGGATTTTCCACTTGAGTTAATTGCGTCGATGTATGGTGTGATACTACTTTGATCTGCCCTCTCACGCTTTGTTTGTGATACTGTATTTTAAGAAGTGGTTTAGGGTTAGCTGCCCTTTGAAGAGGTAAGGTTCAAGCACTGAAAGAACATGCCTGCCGTGTGTGTGTGTGTGTGTGTGTGTGTGTGTGTGTGTGTGTGTGTGTGTGTGTGTGTGTGTGTGTGTGTGTGTGTGTGTGTGTGTGTGTGTGTGTGTGCGCACACGCAAGCTGGTCATTGCCCCAGCCTTGGCGACCTCAGCTTTCTCTCTGTGTGTGTGATACAAAAGATCAAAAGGAGCAGGTTGCTTAACCTGCTGACTTGTAAAGGCGAGACAAAGCACCTGACAAAAGCAGATAGAGAAAAGACAGAGAGCTACTCCCTTTATTATGTCCGCCAACACCGCCACCACCCCCCACCTCCCCTCCCCTCCCCGGACAGAGCTCTTCTTAAGATCAGTCCTGAGAGAGGAAGCCAGGCACATTTCTCATTGCAGGATGGCCTAGGAGCCTCTTGTCTCGGAGTCTCAAAGCACCAGCCAAGGGCCTCTAAAGACACACAGACAAAGGAGAAAGGAGGGACACTTTTATCTGTTGCACAGATTATTATCACTCCCCACCACCACCACCACCACCATCACCCCCCACCTGACCCCACCCTAAAGTTAAATAGTTCCTGCGCCTAAAAAGATTAATTCAGGATAATGAGGACTTATGTGGACTTATGTGCAAAAAGGATTAGCAAGACCTTAATACCGCACTGCAAATACATTTCTTTAGTTTTCCTGATTCTTAAGGTAACATTATTGAAATACATACCCTATAGCCTTTTTTTCTTTTTAAGAATTGTTAAATACAAATCTATGGAGAAAAAATAATAATATATATATATTTACTGTAGTGAGAAAGGCACAAAAAAACAACAACAGCAATCTTGAGGGTATTTTCAGTGAACGCTTTGTTTGAATCTGTTGAATGAAAAAAAAGTGATTTGTTTGTAGAATAGGAGCAATAGATGTAGGTTTTGTTTTTGTTTTTTTTCTTGCAAGTTTTGTGAAGCATTTACATTTTAGATTTCTTTGCCATTTGTTTCGTACCGTGTGGGTGGCTCGTGAGATCAGAAAAGAAAGAAGTAATGGAATCAGTTTTCAGAGACTATGAAATTATTATTGTTGCTACTGTAAATACTGTCTGGAGGAAAAACAAAGGACAGGCCTAATAGTTGTACAGTTTTCTATTATCACTTAAACCACTAGAAGAGTGAGAAGAATTGTAATGTAGGAAAAGTGTGTGTGTGTGTGTGTGTGTGTGTGTGTGTGTGTGTGTGTGTGTGTGTGTGTGTGTGTGTGTGTGTGTGTGTGTGTGTGTGTGTGTGTGTGTGCGTGTGCGTGTATGCGTGGGATCACATTTTCTCGGACTGGTGTCAAACCTCCTCTTCCCGAATTTACACATGGCAAAATGGTATATTATAAGAGGAAAGTCCATTTGGGTCCATTGTTAACGTACAGTATGGACTCTACTGTACAGAGGAGTGCGTTCCGCCGGGCACCCCACCATGCCCCTCAGCAGTGCCCTTGAAGTTGCACCAGCATCCATTTCTTTCAGATTTTTGCTGACGGAACACAGCGTACATCGTACAGCGGCGGACGGGTTATGATGATGTCAGAGAATGAGTGCCCCTGTTGGCGGTGGATGCCAACACAAGGGCAGACACACAGGCTAGATATGACCCAGGAGGGAGAGAGGGAGAGAGAGAGACTCGTTGTCCCCAAATGCTCTGGTTATGGGGGGAACGTTTGTACAGTTATAGTCCGCAACGGAGCACAGTGACTGACTTGTACCCTGCTGTAACAGGACTAGCGGCTAAAGAGACTTCTGTGGGGGTGTATGTAAACTTTTGCATTTTGACTGTCTCGTGTGTGTGTGTGTGTGTGTGTGTGTGTGTGTGTGTGTGTGCATGCATGCATGTGTGCGTGGGAGTGATTTTGAGAACCTGTGAACTACGGAGTGACACAATTCTCAACACTGTGGCCCCTCCCCCACCCCCGGGAGTACCATTCTGACATGTAAATGATTCTCATTAAATGTTGGCTGTGTGCAGTGTGTGTGTGTGTGTGTGTGTGTGTGTGTGTGTGTGTGTGTGTGTGTGTGTGTGTGTGTGTATGCGTGCGCATTGTGATAATTATCCTCTCATTAGTTTTCTGACCTGTTTGAAAGAGGCAGGGGGTTCTCAATGGTTTCAATAGTAGTTTTATTTTTAAGTTTTTATTATTTTGCTTCTCTTTTTTTTGTAAATATCAATGATGTGAACTTATGGTGATTAAATACTGCCTTTGTATTACTTAGCAATATGTTATGTAAATAGTGTTTTTGTTTATGCTTTTTGTAAGACAACATAATTCCATTCTATAGGGCAGTAAATACATCTGAAATAGCCGTGTTACAGCCACAATCTTGAATAGTTACTCAACAAACCTAAATGTAAACGTGTATTCGCCACATGGCTGGTTGGAGATTTTCTTTTTTCTGTTATTGGTGTCGATTTGTCTTGCAGATTTTTGTAATTTATTGGTTTAATTTATCCTAATTTATTTGATGTTCTTTTATTTTGTTTTTGTTATTTTGTTTTTGTTTTTCAAACAGGGAAGGCTATACTGTATTTCATTAAGTAGATGTGACTTTAAAGATTTTAAACATACCTACCTACGTACCTAAAGTACATTTAACAAAAAAAAGGAGGGGAAAAAAAAGTATTTTAGCACACTCATTCAATTCAGAGAATTAACAAAATGGAGATCTTGGCAGCTAAATGGAACTGTATGACGGCGTAAAGAGGTTGTTATGTTCTTTGTTCCTGGGCAGGGACGAGGGTGGGCTAAAAAGTTCAAACTAAATTAAAGCGTTTGTTTTCTTTGTTTTGTATACTTTATCCAGATTTCTCCCCCTCTGTATTGCTTTGGCCCAGCCCACAGACACACGTACAACCAGTAGTCAAATCGCCTTTCGTGCCTTCACCCTCTATGAACTGAATGTATGTGCAGTATATATGCAAGCTTGTGCAAAAATGATTTAAAAAAAAAAATACCCGCACACATACACACACGCACACGCACACACACACACACACACACACACACACACACAAAAACACAAAATAAAAATGAAAAAGAGAACTGAAAATGTCCCCTGTTCATCCTTTGTTTATATCACCTTTCACATTGCATAGTTATATCATCTTTCTCAATGTGTGTGCTGTGTGTGTGTGTGTGTGTGTGTGTGTGTGTGTGTGTGTGTGTGTGTGTGTGTGTGTGTGTGTGTGCACGCACGCAGGAGGAGTTAGGAGGTGTTAGGAGAAAGAGGGAACTGAGACAAGGATTTAGTCAATGTAATGCACACTCATCTCTGTATAGGGTGGAAACCAAAACCGTTACTTTTCGGGATTCAAAATGTGGCGAGAAGCGAGGTGTTTTGAGCTCGTGGATCTGCTACTTTTGATGCTTCTGTGTGACGTACGTTGTAGTGTGATCGGGTAGGGCCCGACATCCATGATATGCTGCTTCGTACGACGGTGACGCGCACCTATTTCCGCAATTTCCAATTTCGGCAATTTTCAATTTCCGCAATTTCCGCAATTTCCAAAATTTCCGCATTTTCCAATTTCCGCAATTTCCGCAATTTCCGAAATTTTCCGCTATAGCCCATATCGTACGGCATACTATAGCGCGCCGTTTTTCATCATTTTTGAGTATTTGAAAAAAAATGACGAAATGACAAAAACGATGGGTTATAGCCCATGTTTTTTGAAAATTTCTCATCATTTTTGTGTAGCACTACGAGCTACACATGTGGCTCTGTCCTGACTCCCGAGTCGTGTCCTGTATGTCATAACAGTAATACAGTATGTATGTAGTACTAGTAACTGTATGACAGACAGTGATGCTCTGCTCTCTGTCTGATTAAAAGCACTGAGAGGATTGGTCTCTGCGCTGCTAACCTCTAGTCCTAGTTGTCTTCACGGGCCTCCCTCCCACACGACTACAGATGCTCTCTCATCAGCCAAATGCAGCGATCACAAGGCAGCATGGCGCTCTCACAGACACGTGCACACAGATCGACACATGTATATACGTACACATGCACACACGCACACACACACACACAAAGGCACGCGCGTGTGCACACGCGCGTGCCTTTGTGTGTGTGTGTGTGCACACACACAGTAGGCCAGTGATACTCAACCTCAGGCCCGCGGGCCACATCAGGCCCGCGGGACCATTATTTTATAGCTAAACGGACAGAATTCTATTTTATTTGAATGATGAAACCCAGCTGCCATTAATAGTTGGAAATGGAAATGGAAATTGCGGAAATTGTAATTGCGGAAATTGCGGAAATGGTGCGAATGGAAATTGCGGAAATGCGGAAATGGAAATTGCGTAAATTGCGGAAATGGTAATTGGGGAAATTGCGGAAATGGTGGAAATGGAAATTGCAGAAATTGCGGAAATTGCGGAAATGGAAATTGAGGAAATTGCGGAAATGGAAATTGCGGAAATTGGTGGTAATGAATAAGAAATATTTGTGTATTGTTAACTTCCAAACTAATTTAGTTCATATATGTTGTCCAAATACTGAAGAAATTAGCTGTTAACATTAAAATGTAACTTAATCATGTTATGTGATATGATACAAGGGCAGCCCAGAGCCTTAGATATAGACAGAGTTACGCAAACTGCGTTCACTTCATGGGGCCAGTCCAATGGCAGCTCTCCTACATAGACTTCTATTGAGAATGGGGACAACCAACTGCGACAAGTCCTGGACCGGCAGTAGGCAGCTAAATGCCAGCTTTATCATTAAAGCCCATCTTTAATGATCTTAAATCCCTTTATTTTAGATTATTTTGTAGTAATAGTACAACATAAACATTAAAGAGACTTTAGTTGTTATTGTACAATACTTTAAAACAGTTGTCATGTTGCACACAATGTTGCTTAAAATAGCTCTTATTTGCGCCACCCTCGTTGAAAACAATGTATTTCCAACTCCAGCTTGTCTCAGTTCAGGCTGCGTGAACAGCACTCGAGCGCTCGGTTTCCACCCCCTCGATATCGTAACTCTTCTATTAGATGGCTCTGGGGCAGCCCTGCCCTATACACACAAACACACAATCAAGGACCTTGCACACAGACAAATTGATCAATTACCAGCTGTCTTTGGAAGTGACTGTTTTCTATAATATATATTTAATATAATTATTATAATATATGAAACAGTCACTTCCAATACAGCTGGTACAATGTACAATATTATTGTACAAATGCCATTTTATTAGCTTGCAGAGCTGTTCAATGATCAGACTTTCTAGTCTAGTCACGTGGTCTAATAGGGTTGTCATGATTGGCTGACCTCTAAGCCAATGGGACATAGATATTTCTGGCAGAAGCCCTTGACGGCTGATTTCACCAAGCCGTGCAGCTGAGGTTTAACATTGAGCACTTCCACATTTTCTGACAAAATGCGGAAGTATAGGGCGTTCTTCCGGGTGCTTCAAAACGCCACTGAGCAACTTCCATTGAAATGAATAGCTGGGGGCGGGGCAAGGGGCCAGCTAGGCACTCCAATGTTGAAGCGCTGGTCCCTAGTGGTAAGAGGAAGGACTGCACGCGGACCCGTGGATTCTTGACGAGGAAACCCCGTGCAACCGAGCGTTCAATGTTAAAGCCCTGCTGCACTTCCGCATTTGGACACCAACATTTGGTGTCCAAATGCGGAAGTGAAATGCTGAATCAGCAAATAGACGGTACTTCCGGCAGCCTTCCGGGTGCTTCAAAACGCCACTGAGCAACTTCCACTGACATGAATAGCGGAGGGGGCGGAGCTTCGCGCCAGTTTAGTCTCTATCCTTTTAATACTCTATGGGGCGGGGGCTGTCTGCCCTCTATCCTTTATAACTATGGATTTTACCCTTCTGCTGGGATGCTAAGCCCCACGGCCAATGGGACGCTAAGCCCCACGGCCAATGGGACACTAAGCCCGCTCTCCTCTCCCCACCGCACCATGACTAGAGACTGAAAACGCCACTACAGAAAGCCCTACTAAGGTACAATATGCAAGAGAATGGAATGCAAGCTGATATATAATGACTTGAGTCATTTCTTGTTAAGCAATTTAACACAATGATTGAAAGAGTTTTAAATATGTTTTGATATTGACACTGAAATTGAATTATTTGTTGTTCACCTCACCTCATCAGTGCTGGCACTCCTCTCTAGATTGGAGGGGGCCAAGTATTGTAGAGGAGGAGGGGTGTTTGTTCATATGTTTTAATGTTATTATGCCTTATTTAATAATCTGAATTGGGCCTGTGAAATATAGTGAGCGTTTGTAAATTCCTGTAAAGTAATAGTAATGGTGTAAGATTACCCATGGGTGATGGGCCTCAGTTAGCCAGGGGTGAGTTAATTGGGTTATGCATTACTGATTACTGAGATGGTTTGCCCTGTCTGTTTAAAAGGCAGGCATGCTACAGGGGAGGGAGGTTCACTTTGACTTGAGGCTAGCCAGGAGTAACATCAGGGGAGAGCTGCCAGAGCGATAGCCTTTAAGGCCTTAAAAAAATGAAAGTAACTGAGGGAGCCAAAGAACATAAAACTAGCCTTTGACTAATAATTATTACAGGTTTACATTTTGAAGAGGAAGTCTGAAGCTGCCACGACAAGTTGTTATGATGCCTTCAAAGTCATTAGAGCATAGCAGTGGGCAGTGGCTTTCTGGTTCCACTGAAAAATCGGCCATTCATTTTTCCCATAGAGATTTATCAATTATTTTAAGCCTAGATTTTTCAGTGGAACCAGACATTCATGCCCACTGCTATGCCCTAAGAACCCACGGTGATTAAACACATGCATTAATGGAACTGTACATGGAACTGTTTGACTGCCGTGCCAATTCGTATAAACATTTTAGTTCATGTTCATTATTGAAGTGGGTCCACTGTGCACTGTGGTGCTGAATGGTTTGAATTTGTGTGAGAGAAAAGGTTTCATGACATTCATTTTAATTTATTTTTTATGACCTCAATTACACCCACACAACCTGAACTGAGCGTTTTCTCTCTGTGTTCTGAAGCCTTTTGCGCTGCAATGATAACAGGAAAACAGGCCTCAACAGTGACATCTGCTGGCAAATTCCTGTCATATGGGATTTGTGGACCGCACAGTCCACAGGCAAATTAGAGCACTTGTTTGAGCCAGAAAACCACAGACCTACTGAATGTTAAAAGTGCTGCCATCTTGCCAGCAAGGTGCTACCTAGGTGCAACTTCCCATAGACAGCCCATTCATCCAAAAAGAACAGTCCTATCTAATTGTATTAAATAACATCAAACTCACCAACATTGCAGCTGTACGGAAAGCTTGAATTATCCTCTTTCTATATCTGCAATGTGTTTGTTTAATAAAAATCCACTGTAGACATGTTATGAGCTACTCCCTGTCAAGAAATTCCTTGCAGATGATTTTTTTCTAAATGCTGGAGTTTGGAAGTGCTCGTTGACTATCACTCAACAGCCCATGTGTACCACCTGTTTAGAATTGGCAGATAATGCAGGAGGCAGCAAGAGGTTGCTTTACTTGTCTAGGGTGGATTTTTACGAAACAAACACTTTGTAGATAGTAAGACGATAATTCAAGCTTTTCGTACAGCTGCAATGTTGGTGAGTTTGACGTTATTTACTAGCCTACAATTAAATATAGGACTTTTCTGTTTGGATGAATGGGCTGTCTATAAAGTTGCACCTAGGTAGCACCTTGCTGGCAAGATGGCAGCTGTGTGCATATCATCAATTGAGCTCAGAAAACCTAAAAAAAACAAGAATTTGATGGGTTATTATATCGCACCGCGGGGGGGGTATTTTTGTATCTCCCAGCCTGACATCATGCTGTTGCCTTTGTCATGAGAACATGTTTGTAACTAGTGGTGGTTTATCAGTAAATTACACAACTCTGAGCTCTGACACCGTCTCTGCCTGGCTTGTAGCTGTTCACCACAATCCTGCTTTCCTTCCTGTTTGTAAGGTCCTCTGCCACCACAAAACCAATAATAATAATAATAACTAATAACTGTTCTAAGAAATCTCATTACAACACATTCTTAAGATGTCCAACATACCAGTAAGGACGCTCAACATAATTATTAGACATGAATTGTAGCCTTTGGGATGCAGCCATAGTGCTGAGACTTGGCCCAGCTGGGGGATATAGACTGGTTATTGGCAAGGGGGTCCTTTTGTTCTGCAGTATGAGTTTTGTTGTTCTCTGGGACGTGTTACAACAGCTGGGAAGACTTTGTTGGTGGCACATAAGTAACTCTGAGAGCCATACTAACCTATGAGCAGAAATAATGCTGTTTTCTGCACACCTTTATAATCCCAGAACACTTGCTGATTGCGACCGTATAGGGTATTATCAATTTGACCTTTTATTTGACCCATTATTGTTTTACTTTGGTTTACTGGTTGTGGTTTGGATAAAAAAGGCTCTATGAAGCAGGCAGTGCTCCACACCCTGCCTTTCTGGAAAATGTCCCAGTTTATTCTTGCCTGTTTGCTATCTTTTCTTCAGCTTTGACGCTTTGCTTCTTTTGTGCCTTGATTTTTTTCCTCATCTTTTTCCATAGCACCCCTCGCGCGCGCGCGCACACACACACACACACACACACACACACACACACACACACACACACACACACACACACACACAGACGCACAGTGCACACAAACACACACCCACTGCTCCTCTACTGTATCTTCCTGTGCTATTCTTCACATGAGGCTACGGCTCCTTAGGTTGGGCTGAGACAGCATCTTTGTACAACACCGACCGTCTGCTCTGTAATCAAATACCATCTGTCGCTACATCTGAAGTCTCTCTCTCTCTCTCTCAGGCACACACACCACATCTGTGCTTGCCGGTCTTGAGTGTGTGTGTGTGTGTGTGTGTGTGTGTGTGTGTGTGTGTGTGTGCCTGTGCACGCACGCACCCACACACACACATATGTGTGCCCACACGCACGCATATGTCCATTTCCATAGAAAACGAGCCATGTATACCTGCTGTAATTCCACCTGATTCATTCTGTGGCCTGGGGGGGAGGAAGTCAGCAGTCGAGTCACTTTCACCACCTTCCTGTTTTTCTTTTTGTCTCGACGTATCCCGTAGAGGGTTCAAGGGTCATTGTCTTCAGGTAGACATGTTTGCTCTGCAGGCCTGCGTGTCAGCCAGACCTTGGCTGCAGTATCAGCACAAGAGATAGTGGACTTCATCCCCCTCAGTCTTAGATCAACGGCCCACTATCTCAAAAGGCTGCCAGCCTTTCCCAATGTTTGCCCAATGTTTGTCCCTGCTCCGGCACACAAAACGTTGACACAGCCCCCAAGGTCCCTCTCCAAGTCCCTCCTCCTTCGTGGCGGCTTGTTATCGCACACTCAGGTTCAAGATTAATGTGCTAATGTTTTCCGTCTAGCGGTCCAGGTCAGTGGTCTTTCAGGGGAGAGGGATTCAAGGTAAGAGCAGGTTGTTATGGAACAATGGTTCTGTCCAGAGCAGAAGACACATAATAATAATAATAATGATAATGTGAATTCACTTGGCCGGGACAGCTTTGCCAGGCTATTTCGAATGCACAATTGCCAACAAGTACAAGATTATGGGAAAGATTGTAGACTGCAAAAGTATAGACGTGGCTGAAAGTCCACATGGCAGAAGACACTTATGACAATTATGCTATTCTCCTTTGTGTCTTTGCCTATCAGGCTATCAAAGTTATTGGCTTTGTTTGGAAGTATTCCACATTTGAAGATTCTGACCGCTTCTTCAACGAATATCCAAATACTTTTTGTTGTGTATGTTTTATAGCTATAAGGCCTCCGTCTGTATGTAAAAATGTTAAACTAATTTGCACATACTGTACTTTTACAACATTGAATTATACTTTTCACGTGCACACCAAAGCATTCAACTACCTGATTAAAGCAACTACCGGTATATTAGACATTCCACAACACATTATAATGGAAATAAACCAGAAAAGAATTGATACATGGACATAATAAACTGCATTCATCATGTGTGCACAATCTGATGATTATGAGAAATCAGGGATGGGGACACCTAGTGGTCAGTATGTTCAGTACATCATTGACAGCTACTGTGTATGGATGCAGTACTTAGTTTAGAGAGTTTTTGGTTTAGACTAGTCATTGGTTAGACCAGTCATTAGTCCTACAACTACAACCTATCTCAAACCCTCACCCTAAACCTAACCTCCCACGGGGCAGCACACCTAAACCTAACCTTAACCCATGTCTAACCAATGACTAGTCTAAATTAAGTATGCACCCCCTGTGGGAATATACTACAGCAGTGGTTCCCAAACATTTTCATGTCAAGGACCCCCAAATTGACACTAATTAGCCTGCAGACCCCCATTTGAAAGGATATGCCAGCCAGGGATCCCCATAAGAGAAGATTTTTACGGCTCTATCAGTGGTTTTCAACCATTTTCATTTCAAGGGCCCCCGGTTTGACCTGAATTATAGGCTACGGTCCCCTGTTTAATGGCATTTATCTCTGGGACCCCAATGTATATTGTATAATCAAAGTTAACTCTGAGTTACTGACCCATAAGGGTCCATTTGGTTCCTAACTATAATTTACGTGGGGACCCCCTGGAACTCCCTCAAGGACCCCTGGGGGTCCCCGGACCCCACGTTGGGAACCACTGTATATACACTCATCAACTGATGTACATTTGTAACCTTTGTAAAAGCACTTTGGTGATGTGATTCATTGCAACATACTCATCAAAATGTTGTGATAACATTTACACTTCTATCCTGTTCCCTCCATTTGCACATCTCAAGTGCGTGCGTGCATGCATGTTTGTTTTCTACTGCTGCAAGATTCCAGTTGGAAAGATCATTGCCCCCCCCATCCCCCCGCCCCTCTCACTCCCTCTCCCTCCGTCTCTCTCTCTCTCTCTCTCTCTCTCTCTCTCTCTCTCCATCTCTCTCTCCAACTCTCTTCCTCTCTCCCTCTCTCTCTCTCTGGAAGGCTCCAGCGCAACTGGAGCCTCAGAGGCTCAGGAGAGGAGCCTGGGAAAGGAGGAACAAAGGGCCGTCCGTCTGCAGCCATCGCTGTCCTGCCTCCTCCTCCCACTGCCCCCCCGAACCCCCCCCTCCCCACACACACACACTGCCACCCCCCCACCCCCCACCCCCCCCCCCCCCCCCGCCACCCTCTGCTGGCCAGTGCTCCAAATTAAGACTTCAGACGAGAAAATGGGCCCGCTACCCGCTGGAGAAAGGGAACGAGAAAGAGGGAAAGGGGGAGAGAGAGCGAGAGAGAGAGAGAGAGAGAGAGAGAGAGAGAGAGAGAAGGAACCCTGTCACACGCCAAGAGGAGCAGTGTGACAAAGGCTCTGTTGTTGGACGGCCGGGCCCCTCCGACAATCAGAGGAACGAAAACACACACGCACGCACGCGCACACACACTCACTTCCACAAAACACATGTACACACAGCATGTGCATTCATAAAAAAACATATATGTGTGCACACACATACACAAATAATTATACACACATTTATTTTGTGCATGCAGAGTATACGTGCAGAAATCTATAATGAATACAGTGAGCATGTCATGCAGCAGATGTTAATCCCCATGGTGCTACAGTATGCTCTTCACTCTGGGAAGGGGTTAGGTGTTAATGTAAGCACATTAACCCTGGCGGCTCCATTTCGGGCAGATCTACAAGCTCATAATAACACTGTGGACCACATGCTTAAGGAACGGTTGGTTCCCGAGGCCACTATACTTACAAGCTGAGCCTGTATTGGCTGTTTTTGTAAGGGGGGTAAAAGGAGGAGGCCTAGCTCTAATATATTAAAGTCCAACTCAAAATGTTGATGTAAAACTATAACCCTAACCCGACATGCTCATCATCAGCTTGTGACTGCAATTTGTTCCTGTTCGGACAGGAACAAACTGCAGGTTGAAAAGGCCCTCAGCTCCATCTATTCTACTTAGATCAAATAGTAATCTCAGCAAGGCTTCTTGGTTAGAGGGGGTGACAATATTATCACACGAAAAGATGAAATTATCTACCTAGGTTCCATCCTGGAGGAAGATTCCTATACAGGATCTCCTCACTGGTCAACAAAAACAAATTGAAGACCCTAACAGGAGCCCTCGTACAAGGTTTCTTCGACTATGTACCACAGCACCTCTGAGGCCCTTAAAACAAGGCTCCAGACTTCCCAAAACAAACTGGTCAGGCTACTATTGACCTCACCCCTACCCACTTTGACAGGCTGGAATGGCTTAGGGTTGACGACAGAGTCTGGTCCACAAGATTCGCTACACCAACAAGATACCCATGTACCCGTCTAAATACTTCCTTAATAATGTTAACGAAGTCCACACCCACAACACCAGAGGGAGTTCAACAAACCTGTCTGTACAAAGCAGATTCGGCACAAACAAGGGACTAAATTAATTTCGCTCCTATGCCACCAAAATGTGGAATGCCCTACCAACAGTCCAACATGCAAATCCCTTGACTCCTTCAAAACTGCTCTCAAAGGGCACCTACGGACGGCTACAATTCGAAACTGGCCCCCGTAAAATCTGAATCCCCCCCGCCCCTTTTCCCTTCACTGTATATGTTTATTTTCCCTTTTTACCTCCTCTATGATGATTTCCCGTTTTGACTATATAGTTGTGTATATTCGTAATTCTTAATGTTTTGATGAATTGAAAATGGTGGGCCCTAGTGTAATGCTTTATGATGTCGTCCACTCACGGTTAACAGTTTTTGTATTGAGTTGTACTTGAATGTAGGCTACTGTAATTCTGCAAATTGTTAATAAATCAATCAATCAATCAATCAATCAAAAGAGCTAGACAATATGACGTAAATGACACATTATGAAGTAAATGTTCCCTTCATTGTCAATACGTTTACAAAACAAACACAGGATGGGGCTATAGCGCCCCTCAAAAATACATATTTAGCCCCATGTTCGAATGCCCCCGCCCCCCCCAACCCTAACCCTAACCCAATAACACTCATCTTTTTCTTTCTCAAATGACAACCTAAAAAAACTAAAGTTGTCCTTCAAGCTTTCCTGGTCTCCTGATTGATATCACTTATTGCTCCCTACAGGCTATACCTGATCCACACACACACGCACACGTGCTCACAAACAGAAACAGCAGACGAGCAAGTGAAAGTCCTTCTAGACATATGACATAATCCTCCCCCCTCCAAACAAAATAATAATACAAAAAACTAACATAATATGTATGGCAGGGAGACACGTCGTAAACCAAAACAAGGAACACAAGAGCAGGCACCCACTGCTCTGTCAGGCTGAAGAGCATCCAAGCAGAGAATGAAAAAGGGAGAACATGATGGAGGTAGAGAGAGAGAGAGGGGGGGGTGGGTGAGGGGGAGAGAACTGAGATGAAAACTGAACTGGTTTTGGATTCCCCCAGTTTAAACTGGTTATAGTGGGTCCAAGACAGATGGCACTCACTCAGGGAAACACTGGGCTGTCCTCTCTTGGTCTCTCTTCATGAGCCTCTAGTTCAGTCCTCTCTATCTCTCTCTCTCTCTCTCTCTCTCTCTCTCTCTCACACACACACGCAACCCACACACACTAACAAACCTCTTTTAATAGCTATTATTGGCATCCTTTGCCTCTCCCAGATCCCCGAATCAGAAATCACAGAGGCCCATTATATTTATCATTGACCCATTTGGCAAGATGGCGCATCGAGTGCCGGATTAAATCTAAAGCATTTTATAATCCCATAATTCAAATGTTTTAATTACTTAGATGAACAGGAGGTGTTTGAGCAAAGGCTAATCTCTGAGACATAAGGGGAGAGAGAGACAGTGAGGGGGACACAGAGAGAGAGAGAGGGCAAGAGAATGAGATTTGTGTTGCGCAAGCCTTCAGGACAAACAAACCCATGTTAACATGCATTCCAACTGTAGTACAGTCGCACAGACAGGCTTATTTGTAGAATATTAGCGCTGTATTAATATTTACCACCTGTTATCGGTGCAGATTAAACTATTTTATTATAATTGACACTGAGGCAAGGCCCGCACACTCCAACAGCAGTAGGAGAAAACCATTACCAAGCCTAGATATTTCCATGCATGGGAGCACACTTTACAGCAGGGGTAGGCAACCTTAGGCACGGGCCAACATTGGCACCCGTGCCTACGGTTGCTGGGGGGGGGGTCGATGGCACACTGGCATGAGTGTGTGAAAGAGTTATTTTCTTTTAAAAATGAAATTTAGTATCCTCGCATCTACAAATTGCATCCTGCATAATATAATTCTACATTTATTCAAACTCCTAACTCTGTGGAGGGAGTCTGGGAGATTGCTAATGATCATTACATCCTCCTCATTACACGTGAAAGAAAATATATCTAAAGAAGAAAAAGATAAAGGTTGTTATGAATATGGACAACCAAAATCTGTTGGAAATATAACATTTTGATATGGTATCATAATTAAACTTAATTGATTGATATGGCACACTGACTACATCAAGAAAATGAAAACATGACACTTCATGTCAAAAAGGTTGCTGCGCTGACACCTACATACAGTTCACAGTCTTGGTCTTTGTTTTGCTCAAACTTATTTTAACAGCTATTTCTTGACGCAGCTATTTCTTGCTGTGGGTCGTCATCATCATCACAAGCAGCCTCGCTTGTTGCTGTATATCTTGAGCACCGCCACACAGGTCCAGTTTGTGTAACTGATCCCACAATTGTGTTTGATAGCCACCCCAGCTGTCAATCAGACCCCGGGACAAAAGGCTTCTAAACCCAGGCTCATGACCTCATGCCGGGGGTCTGCTCCGTTCCGGAGGGGTCTTAACACCGTTCAACTGCCTTTTGTGTCTGGGGGCCATTTTTCAGACGCTGCTGAGTACCGAGAATCGGCCTCGCGGCATCCCCGGGGGACTTCGGGAGCCAGCACAAAACCACACACCCCACATAATGTACAGTATACGCACACACGTATACACTAGACAGACACACGCCCCCATGAGCACACACACACACACACACACACACACACACACACACACGCACGCACGCACAACCTGATCGTCACACACATCATCCCCCTTGATCCGCTGAGCCAGGAGTGAGCCTTAAGACAAGGAGTGACGACCAGAACAGCTGCAGGGTTTGGAAGCCAGTCTTAGCTAGTCCTCCCCCACCAGCACCACCACACCAAGCCACCCCACCTTCAGCCAGCCAAACAAGCCATTGTTTCTGGCCGGAGCCTGTGGTATTTCATTTGTCATGAAATGGATACAGACACGGGACGAGCACGAGGCACTTTTTCCAAAAAAGACATTGGGTGCTGCTGCTGATAGCGGCCACTGCTGTTGTGGCTGGCCAGGCTACTTATTGCTTCACACAACCCTCTCACTCAATCACTCACACACACACACACACACGCACACACACACACACACACACACTCAACCACCAAAAAACCAACATCCTTAACCTTCTAAAGAAGCTTGCCACAGCACCCTGCAGAACAACTATTAATAAACCTGCGTTTCCCAAGGTGGAACCATGGGTGGAATCTGAAGGGTATTGTTTTCCAAAGAGGCTGAAGAAAGAGAGAATATATTATGTACAGAGAGGGAGAGGGAGACAGAGGGTGGCTGGCTTTACATGCTGCCAATGTGTTTTTAAACTCCCCCACGATGTTTCGTTGCTTCGATTTCTGGGGGGGGGGGGGCATTAGGCAGGTAGGTCGTTAACATCCGACAGTCGCTGCCAGCTAGCCAGCCCCCGCAGAGAATGGCTCCGGTCTAATGGCTCTTATGACATCGTATGCTGTATGCTGCTGCCCCCCCGTCCACCGTATAATTAGCCAACCTTTACACATTTGCGTGGCCACTAGACGTTAATCCACTGACAACATGCCACATCTTAGACCAACTCTCAACACGTAGTTAACAGGCCCAAAAAAAAAGTGTCTTGACGGATTGACAACGCACCCTTCATGCGCTGTGGCATTTACATGAAATTGCTGAGGACTCGGGAGGCCATTCCAGTCTGAGGCCTCCATCATCTAAGTCCCCCTCCTAACCTCGCCCCTCTCCCCAGTCCAACAGAGTTCATGGTCAGAAAACAATACCCCTCTATCTCTGTCAAGGGCATTCCTTGGCACAACAATAGGACCGTCTCCTCCACCCTTTCGCCCCCCCCCCCCCCCCCCACCCCCAATATTTTCCTCCCCCCCCCCCCCCCCCCCTTTCCCCATTCTCCAGCCATTCCATCAAAGAGCATTCCTGATCCAGAGCCCCCTAAGCCCGTCGCCCTGGGCCTGTCCATGTGACACGACACGGCAGACAGTCATCTTTAAGAAGTGATTCACTCTGGTATCCAAAGCCTAGAGAGCTTGGCTGCCAAGATACCCCACATAGCCATGCATGGGGCCAGGTACGCAACAGCTGCTCCACAACAATAAAGGCAGAAAAATGGGAGGCACTCGATCGGGGGTGGGGTGGGGGTGGTTATGGGAGGGGGGGGGTGTTTATGGGGTGGGGTGGAAGATGCAGCCCTGGCCTAACCTCGCTCTCAAGTGTGGCCCTATAGTCACCTTGAGACAGTTGGTGCCTGCCTGCCCTGCGAGACAATAGAGCACCATGTGTGGCCACCCGTTTTGAATGCCATCAATGCACTGAAAGGGACAAAATCAGGTTTAATCGGAGCATCGAATGCTCTCAGTAGTCGTCCACTCTACTGACCTATACCAAGATCTCAGTAGTCGTCCACTCTACTGACCTATACCAAGATCTCAGTAGTCGTCCACTCTACTGACCTATACCAAGATCTCAGTAGTCGTCCACTCTACTGACCTATACCAAGATCTCAGTAGGCATTCTGTGCGGTTGATCACGGCTACCAGTGACGACGACGCGCGTTATCAACTGACTATGTGGCTGCATGGTTAAGACTGACATGAAGTTAGGAGGAGAAAGTCTCTGTGTGCTCTAATACAGCGGTGGGCCACTTTGACGATGGAGAGGGCCACTATATTTCCACACTCACTCCAGAGGTCCACATTGCATATTACTGTCGTAGCAACGCACTGCGACACGTTTTGACCTTGTAGATCGGCTATTTTTCCCATATTTGAATTGGAATCCTGAAAAGTAGAATTCTTATTTAATTTCAAGTGCATTTAGTTATAGTTATGTTAACTTTATAAAGTAAATACAAATACATTGGACATAAAAAAAACATGTTTGCCTGTTTGGAATTGTAACCGAAATCAATAATATCTGATATTAATCTGCAGGCCGCATTAACTGATGGTGGGGGCCGCATGTGGCCCCTGGTCCGCCAGTTGCCCATGTATGCTCTAATCTCTTTAGGTGAGGTGTTGGGAGCACAATAGAAAAAAAGCTGCATCTCCCATTTTCTTTGGATAGGGTTATGCATGTCTAGCCAGAGGATCATAACAGAACAGCGAGTCTATGATGTATGCTAGCCCTAACCTGTTCAGAGCTTTATAAACAAGTAGATAAGACTAAAAGCTCTGGAACTCTGGAAAACTTCATTGTTTTTGTTTGTAGTCTAGCAGGAGAGTTCTGAATAAGCTGCAACCTTTCAATGGACTTATTAGGAGAACCTGGTCCATCCATTGTAGCAGTCCAACGTACTTGGGATAAAAGCATGAGTTCGCTTTTCCAGCATCTGAGTTAGGAATGGTTCTACTCTACAATATTTGAGATGAGAGCATGCTGTTTTTGTCCCTTTGTTTATATGGGATTTAGTCTAAAATAACACCTAGTAGTCCGGCAGCTGGGGGTGTGGAGTGGAGTGGGACATTTGGTTTATAGTTTTTGCCAGAAGGCTTGTTACTTCTGTTTCGATCAAGGGAGTCCGGTTGGGCATTTTTTGAAAGAGCTGGGAAAACCTCATCCCTTTCAGTAACTATAAGATTTATAATCTTTCCCTGATTTAATTTCAGAAAGTCACAGCCTGACTGGGTCCTGGAGTGTTGCTTACCGAGGCCACGTATGTCGGACTAACGGGATGTAGGAGTTATGAGCGGTCCCTGGGGGCCATCACTGTATGGGAATATACTGTAGCTCTTCCCGGGATCTTTGAGTGCTGCTGTGGAGGTCAGTTGAGTGTGCCACAGGGATGGAGCTCTCTCCCATCCCTGCAGGATGCATAAGGACAGCAGGTGCTTGAGTATAGGGCAAAAAGGATTATGTAAGGAAGAACATCATCCCAGTAATGGACTGCTTGTGATGATACAGACCGGAAAGTGCTGGAGGTGTCTATAGCCCACAGTCATTCCATTCCAGAAGTTGTGGGAGGGGCCATAAATGTGTCTTAAATATGTGTAGAATGCATGTCTGTGCGCATGTGTGTGTGCACGTGCGTGCGAGTCTGTGTGTGTGTGTGTGTGTGTGTGTGTGTGTGTGTGTGTGTGTGTGTGTGTGTGTGTGCACACAGACTGCAGGTGGGCCTGGCTAAGGGTATGACCAGACTGTAGCGTCAAGAAAGAGCCTAGATCAGGGGTCTCTTCTTGGTTTTAAACAGCTGGAACTACTTCAACTTGTAGCGTGGGCAAAGCGTTTCCGTTGTTTAAAAAACAGAAAGATATGCTACTGTCTGGTCATAACTGAAGAGCGTGTGACTGATATGTGCAGGTTATTGGAAGGAGATGATTGGTTCCAGCCTTGAGGAGGCTAGTTTAAAATTTCCTCCTCGTTCCACACCAGCTAGAATGTCTGTAGAATGTTTGTTAAAGCTGTTCTCCTGCTGTGTTTTGATTAGGTGTTAGGTTATAGTGATTTGTCTTTTGGTTTTATTTGATTAGGTAATTTATGTCTAGTTCCCTTTGTTTATTGCTTTATCTTTCAGCTCACCCTGAAGTCAATGGTTTTTGATTAAAACCTGTAAAAAAGGCAACAACCTTGCATGCATGGTTCTTAGGAGCCGGGAAGAGGCGAGTCCCATGCATTAAACACGTAACACTAAGGTTACAGTAACACAATGAAACTGCATAAAACATGAAGAAAAAGAAGCCCTTATAGTGATATTGTAGGTGTTATGTATTGTTTCTTAATACTACAGTAGACCTCTCCAGTCCACTACAGGGTGGAGAGCAGGAAGATGTATTTTTACCTCCTTCCTTGGGAGAAGTGCATGGTACACATTCTTCTACCAAGATGGTGCAACCCTGCTCGACACATGGGCAGCCGTAAATAAGACAATGGCATGTCGCTCTCTTCAGAGGCACCTCGTCTGGAAGCCCCTACACACTGCCTGGAGGTCGTGTGAAGGAGGTGTCAGCCCATCAAGAGGCCTGACACTCTCTCTCGCTCTCTCTCTCTCTCTCTCTCTCTCTCTCTCTCTCTCTCTCTCTCAGATGTTACATTGGAAATGTTGCACCATACCAGAGACACAGAGACCACAAATCATGCAGAAGGAGACAGGGCAGATATTACCTCACCTTAAGTGTTTACATAAACTCCAGTGAACCAAAGCCTTGGGAAGTGGTATGACTCTTGAAGCAGGTCCTGGCCCACTCCGTGACTCCCAGAGTGATTTATGAAGATACAATCTAAGCAGATCGTCCATCATAAATGGAGAGATTAAATGAATACACTTCAGTCTGCAGAGGTATAGCAGCTTATCCACATAAGTTAAGTACACCTCTCCATGTCCTTAAAAAGACAAAGCAAGGCATAAGAATACCTCACTCTCAATCTAAGCTCGAAGGTGAAGGACTTTCAGAGGGCGAGTGGGATTGCGTCTCTCTATTACTTATTTTATTCCACTATTTCATGATAGTAAAAAATATATGTAAAAAAACATGCGAAAGTGTTTGAGAGAGAGAGAGCTAAACCGAGACAGAAAGAAGAGAGATGCAGCGAGAGAGAAGAGCGTGAGGATGTTTGTTTGGAACTTGTTAACTTTCCCCCTGGCCCGGCCCAAACAGAGAAAGGCACGGAACGTGAGGTTAACGGAGGACTAGTACAGAGAAAGGAGAGAGGGAATTTACCACAGCAGCTCAGGAGGGCGCTCATTACGATATTAAACAAGATTTAATAAGTGAGAGTGATTTGATGAGGTGATTATCCCGGTCCATTAATCAAGCAGGCTTCTGGCCTCACTGTAATATGGCCCATCTTTCCCCTCTACAGTCTACACCAAAGCCTCTTTAGATGCTGAGCTCCTTACTGTACCAACGCCGATGCAGAAACAACAAGAGGGGGAGGGGGAGAGGACATATCTCTCAACCCTGTGGGCACTTTGAACACCCACTCATCCTGCCACACACACACAGTCACACACGCACACGCACATCGCACACACACACACACACACACACACACACACACACACACACACACACACACACACACACACACACGCCTCCCCATCTCATGCGTCTGATAGATTGAACTCCTTAGCGTTTGGGTCAGAAAGTCTAAAGTCTAAAGCGGCGGAGACGTAAGAGGGTGATAACTGCTGTGATATTAACGAGAAAGCATCTGTCGGCATTAGGGATTTAGAGCTGAGGAGGGAACAGAAGGAGGCCGTGTGAATTCCACTGGATTGTTGGGTTCCAGCGTCATGGAGGGGACTTAAAATCCCCCCGTCTATATTATGCTCGTGTGCGCGCACGCGTGTGTGTTTGTCTGTGTGTCTGTGTGTGTGCGTGTGCGCACGCATCTGTGACACTACCACACTGGATTGTCAGATGTCACTAAATGCTTCTAAGGAAATTGAACTACAGTATAATGCTTTATATGATGGCATGTGTGATGCCGGTGGAAAGTAACTAAGTACATTTACTCAAGTACCGCAATTGTGAGGTACTTTACTTGAGTTTGTCAATTTTTATAAACATTTTACTTATACTCCACTACATCTCAGAGGCAAGTCGATGAACAGCAAGCGTGGGAGCACTTGCCGTAGCACTATATAGTATATATACAGTATATATTCCACTGTTAGGTTCCGAGCTATTGTATGATTCATTCATGACTATTTTTATGTATTTGATGTATTACCATGTTTTTGTTCTTGTTTAATGTACAGTAAATCGCTCTGGATTAAGAGTGTCTGCTAAATGCCTACATTGTAAACTGTGGGAGCTGCTCCACTGTGTGTGAACACCATGGAAAGACGCAGTAGCATGTAAGTAAGTCAATTGTTATAATGCAGTGTTCCTTTGAGACCAAATATCAAACCAGAAGATGAGATCAAACTTCGTCATCGCTTTCAAAGCTTTCTTTTATTGCCAAGCCACGGTTAAAAGGCAGACATTATTAATTATAAAAGATACTGTTGCTTCATTATCATTACACAGAGTATAGTATAGTATAGTATAGTATAGTATAGTATAGTATAGTATAGTATAGTATAGTATAGTATAGTATAGTATACTTAAAACAGCTCGACCATAACCTTACAATACAATGTAGGAGAAAAAAGTATGACGGAAACAGCCATCCCCAGAAACATTTGAAATGCTCAAGTGGAAGAAGATGACCTCAAAGCAGGCATGGGGACGAAGCTGGTTCCGGGAAACTGGCTGAGCGTATTAACACAATAAACACGGAAAATATAATACAAGAATGTTTTTTATCAACATAATCCAGAGAGATGAGAACAAACCAACCTGGAATATAATCCCAAGGAGGAGGTCCCCTGGTTATCTTTCATCAGTCTCTGTGAAAACACACACACACACACACACACACACACACACACACACACACACACACACACACACTCTATTTCTCATTTGCGTGTAATCAACAGATAATCTTTAAGAGGATGCTGTCACTTCAGCAGCTACATCTGCACCGAAATCTCCCCCTTGTTTTTTTCCTCAGCAGTGAGATGAATAATAAGCAAACTGGCTTAAGCACCCAATTTCTCCTCAACTTAAAGCTTTAGGGCTATAGGGGTCATACAGTGTGCTATAAGCATAATGAATAACCTTGTATAAAAATAAAATGCTTCTGCATCGTGATTCGTTGTGAGCTTGCATATCGCCTATTTTCGGCTTGCGATGCTCGTCGTACGAGTATAAAATAAGTGTTTAGTACATTGTCAAAAACAATGGCTCGATGAAAATAACACATTTTCGTATAAAAGTATAAATTAGGCTTTGAGGTTTACTCAAAGGGCAGATGCAGCATTTGGTCGCTGACAGTCTGGGGGCTGTAAGACAATGTCGCCTTGGTGAGTAACTTTCACTCTCTCCCTCTCTCTCTCTCTCTCTCTCTCTCTCTCTCTCGCTTTCCGTGTATCTAAGCAGCGTAATTTGAGTAAATGACAGGGGAACATCTGCTGTGCATAAGAGAGAGGCCAACACTTTAACATGCAGATGTCTCTCTCCATCTGCATTAATTCAATAATTACTGCAATAGAGGGAGGACGGGGGGGTATTTTTTTTTATAGCTTAAGACAATGTTATCTGTGCCAGTTGGAATTGGGAGGGTGAAACATAGGGAGGGAGAGAGAGAGAGAGAGAGAGCTGTATAGATGTGGTTTGGGGGAGAGGAGGGGTAGATTATTATACCATTTAGCCAGAGCAAGCTGTCACATTGCGGAGAATCCCACTAATTCCGCCGTGCCCTTGGAGCGTCACTGGCAGACTTTGAGTGACCGCTGATGCCTCAACGCCATCACACCACCACCACCACATGACCAATCCACTTCACTTCACCACACACAGACATACATACACACACGCACGCACAAACGCATGCACGCGCACACACACAGACACACACACACACACACACACACACACACACACACACACACACACACACACACAGACACTCACACACACACACGTAAAGAGTACTGCTATATCTATAAGTGAGTGTCCTCACAAGGATAGTAAGATTGATGCATGAAAATGCATGTAAATCCTTTTCGGATTATATCCGTATCATGTCCTTCTGACAGTGAACCTGCAAACATGAATAAAGTTATTACACCACACAACATTGAGCAAGCGGTGAGGGGGCATGGCGCAAGGGCAAATCACCAGTACGTTCCAGATGGAATTCAATTAAGGAGGGCTAATTCTCAAGAGACGTTTAAACACTATCCTGCTTCTTGAAAACAAGAAATGACTAGAAAAGTCATATCAGCTTGCATTCCATTCTCTTGCATATTGTACCTTAGTAGGGCTTTCTGTAGTGGCGTTTTCAGTCTCTAGTCATGGTGCGGCGAGGGAGGAGAGCGGGCTTAGTGTCCCATTGGCCGTGGGGCTTAGTGTCCCATTGGCCGTGGGGCTTAGTGTCCCATTGGCCGTATAGTCTCCCATTGGCTCTAGAGGCCAGCCAAGGAGAGTGTGCTACTGTACATACAGTAAGCCCCCCTCACTCCTCCAAAGTGTTGGCCCTGCACCTTCAGGGCCACATGGCAACAAGACTAGTGCAGAGTGATCAGATGGGCCCTGCAGGCTAGCCTTGGACAATGTAAGGAGGCTGCTGCATCTCATAGATGTTGCCTAAAATCTGATTTATCCAGCTGCAGTCGTTAGATTGAATGAAGGCCTTTGATCATCTAGATTAGAATGGCCTTTTTATGGCCAGCGCTTGGGGCGATGGCCTTCCGTGCCCCCTTTTATTGATATGATCAAGGTGTTATATAATAATCCAACAGCTGTGGTGCTGCTTGTGGGCAAGAACTGCTCCCCCTTTTTGCCATCAAGGCAGAGTTGACCCCTGAATCCATTACTGTTTGTGCTTTTTCTTGAGCAGCTGGTACAGACCATTCGTCAGTCACCCGTATTTTGTTCGCATTCTCTATGAATGGAACGCATCATCATGTTTCATATACATATGCAGACCACCTGATAACAATGCCATGCAATGTATATCCCACAAATACTGTCTATTTTTATCATTATGGTAAACCATCTGGGGTTAAAATAAATTGGCAGAAATCTGTTTGGTTACCACTGAACCAGGTGATGATCAAGGCACTTATCTGTCCTTCTATTCTGGTTGTCAAGAATTGTCCATATCTGGAATCACAAATATTCCCTTGATTAAAGCAGTAGTTGTCTCGAAGGTATGGCAGAGATACATTTTTTCCCTCTGTCCGAGTGTCTGTCTGTCCGTCCGTCTGTCTCTGAACAGTTAATCTCCGATACCGTTGGCCCGATCGAAGCAAAACTGAGAACCCCCCCGGATGCCACAGCAGAACCTCTTCCCCCAAATGTTCAGATCGGACTGTTATAGCACCACACATTTTTTTATATTCCGCCGGCGCCTACTACAGATTTTGTCCAGACATCATCCATGTGATCGAGACATATTCCATCCGGATTGGCTCAAATTGGCTTCCAAAGGAGCTCAAAATTGGCTTCCAAAAGAGCACTTTTTCTAGTTAAACATAATTTTGGTAACACGCTCAAGAAAATTGTTTCTGATTTAAATAGCCTGGTCCTCATAGCCAAATTAAATGCAAAATTCCTTTTCCTTTTGCCTCCTTCCTTTTGTGACGGCCCCTGGGGCTTTTGCCAGGGTTCTGTGTGCTGTATCCATAATTGTTTTGCAGGATGTTGGGTGGTGTTGGAAGTAATCAGAGGAAGGGGAGACACCTGGCCACTGTCTCCTCTTTGTATAAAACACCTGCCCTTTGCGTGGGTCTTCTCTTCATTCCTCTCTAGGCCACAGGAGAGGCAACAGAGAAGCATTTCTGATTGATTGCCTTTGTTAGTCTAATTGATTTAGAGTTGACTAGCTACTTTTGGGCAGCATGTTAACCTGCCTATTTGTGTTGGAAACTATTAGCTTTACATTTACTGTTCATCATTTGTTAATAAACACAAGACTTTTGCATATGTGTGTTTCCCCTTTAAGTGCTTTACATAGTCGAATGAATGGGCCACCTACCTTGCTTTAAATTGTTTTTGGGCCAAATGTCAGGGATGAATTATTGACCCAGTCCAGCCCTGGTGATTATCAGTCCCGAACGGAATCCGCGGCCACGTGTTCAGACAAGAACTCTGTGGAATTACAGCGGAGAACAGAGTGTGTACAAGCTCTGATAGTTGTGTATAATTTATCGTGTCCTAATCCTATGCTTCCATTTGGTGACAATTTGGCCGTTTACAGACACGACCAACAAACCGTGTTTTCCGTTGCAGATGATCATCCACTATAGGAATGAACATCATGAACGTACATGTAAGCCATTAAAAGAAAAATACTATGGAATTTTATACAGCTGGTGACAAATGATTCATTGATTACATCACTAGCAAAAGTCGCAAAACTGGGTGAATTCAATTAGAACTAGAAAAAGTGCCCCTCAGGGCACAGGTCTCCACCAGGGCAGGTCAGGTTGTGGCCTCCTGGTGGCGCTATAATAAGCCAATGTGAAAAGGGTGCCATTTCTTCTTAAGCCTTGGATGGCATTGGATGATTTGAGGCCAATGTGAAAAGGGTGGGATATATTCCTCCGCCTAGTAGGAACGTCTGTGAAAGATTTCACGTAAATTGCACAGAATTACAGAATGTGAGGACATTTTCTTGGTTTTCGCTTTTTAGGGACTGTTTTAGGCTTAGATTTAGACTTACCGGTATGTTAAGGGTAAAGGGCAAGACCACTTTATTAGAGGTTTGTATTGTATTCTGCCCTTGTTTGACTTATTTCACTCTGTTCAGTCTGTTGTGCAGTTTAATAGAGAATGAAGAAATAAAAATAAGGTCTCATAAACTTCCATTGTATCCGTAAACAGATCTCAAAGTGAACATGGTCGACCCTATTGTAAACAAGTGTAATGCTTTATGTTGTCGTCCACAGTTAACAGTCTTGTATTGAGTTGTGCTGGAAATGTACTGTAATTCTCCAAAACTGTTAATAAATTCTTTAATCAATCAATCAGGAAACCCAGTACGGAACGTTTTTCGTATTTTAAGATTGATTTATAAAGGTACTATTTTGTTTGGTTTGTACAAATACAGTCGTCTCCACGCTTCCTCATTCAGCGCGAGCAGGAGGGCGGGGCTGGGCTCTTCCGTCTCCCACAGCACAGAACTAACAATCCCATAGCCTGAAGTGATGTTCAGTTAGATTTCCAGGCTGCATTCCAATAATACGCTTCAGGAGTGGGTGTGCCGATTTGGCCCAATCAGGTTGTTTTTGTTTGTCATTTGGTCGTGTAAGCATACCTGCCAGATCTTCTTTCTACATAAAATTGTAAAAATAACACAAAGTTTTTATAAATAATTTCGTATAGTAGGCCTACTGGGTTTCCTATCCCTATTTTTATTTCTTAATTTGCTATTAAACTGCACAACGGAGTGAAATAAGTCATACATTGGACTAGTTTGAACATAACAAGGTAAGAAAACAATCCAATCCTCTAAAAAAGTAGTCTTGCCCTTTAAAATTAGGCATGTAGGCCTACACACCTACGGAGAGAGAATTTTAAAATCACCAGGGATTGGCAACCAGGGAAACGCAGACCAAGGTTATGGCATGTTTCTAAAAACAGACTTCACCTGAGTGAGTCTGTCCTATAATGACATTAAATGTCATTGTAAATTTGACAATGTACTGCAGGCCAATCATAGTTTGGCCAGCACCAACAATTGCAGTAAAACATAATGTACCAAAAGGTATGAGTTGACATTTTTACAGCGATAATTACCAAGAGGTGTCTCAAATTCACTGAAAGCATTTATAAAGCAATCTGATAAATCTGATTATAATGTCAATGAATGAATGAAAGAATCTGTCTGTCTGTGTGTGTGTCCGGTTGTAATGCAAGTAACTCGAGAACCGTTTGCCCCACCGACTTCAAATTCGACACACGCGTTCCACACCCCCACAGGGAGTGCAGTGCCTGATATCGAGTCAGTCGGACCCACGGTTGTCCAAAACCACCACAAAAGGCTCTGGTCAGGTTCTGCCAGTAGGCCTAATGAGCCCAAGTCCCCTCACCTCACCTGTGCAATTTCCAACCTCTGCCTCAGCCAATTGATTACCATGGCAACCCCACACCTGCCAATTGATTACTTAACCAGTCCACATTTTACAGTCAGTTTGCACTCTTCAGACACAGGCAGACAGACAGATACAAAGATCTCTATGTGGGACACAGACAGATAGTTAAAACGGGTGCTAAGACAATGGGTATTACTATTATTACTTAGGTTCCCAAGTTGCATCTTTCTCAAGTAGGCCGGTGGCCGACAGGCATGTACAGGTCTAGTCTATCTATAAATGCACCAAGTCTCTCTCTGTCTGTGTGTGTACGGTTGTAATACACGTAACTCGAAAACCGTTTGCCCCACCGACTTCAAATTCTACACACGCATTCCACACTACCGCAGGGAGTGCAGTGCCCAGTGTCAAGTCGGTCGGACCCACTCTAGGTCGTGAGCCTTCCATAGTTGCTTCCAGTCATCCTTCCATAAGTCCCTGACTTTCTTCAGAGCAGTGCCTCCGACTGCCTCGGACCCACGGTTGTCCAGAACCGCCCCAAAAAGGCCCAGGGTCCATATATGGAGCTGGCCTGTTCTGACATCATTCTGACGTCTGCATAGACTCCATATTTGGGCATGCCTGACAAAGAACTCCATATATTGGCATAAAAGGGACATAATATCTGGGTGGGGCATGCATTTCCAACTTGCATCGTTCCAAGTAGGCCAGTGCACTGCCCTCTACACGGGCACCACTGTAGAGGCTCCAACGGGCTGCGGGCACGGCTCTAGTTTTATTAAAAAACCAGGCATTGCTACAGACAACACAAGAATGAGTAACCTACCACTGGAACTCACATAGCCTACAACTCACAGAATTTTTTATACTCTCAAAGTTGTGTGACTGGTTGCTACCGAAGATGAGTCTAAGGCCTGCTCCACAAAAGAGCAGTGCACCCACAATCAATGACACATACATACATAAATGACACAAACCTCACTCATCCATGCCTGCTAAACATAGAGACAAAGGAAAGTATTTGTATACTTGGCAGGCTAACTTCCTTTGATTGCAGCAGTGTCGCTGTAGGAAACAATGCGCATGGACTATTTATACACCAAGGAGAAAGAGAATTCCTCTTAGAGGAAAGCTCAGAGGAGCCAGGCTATTTAGAGACTTACACTGTCCAATCCTCCATTTTAATTCAACTCTGAGAGTGTACAAAACAATATGCACACTCTCAGAGTTACAAGTAGCACTGAGGACTCTACTGTGCACTGACTGATTGGACAATGGAATGCTTTACTGTACTCTTCACCAGAACACTTGCACTAGCAGATATAAGGTTCCTTTAGAGCAGTAACCTTTGTGCAACAAGGAAAGGTAAATCCACATGCATTATTCCACATAAGGTAAAACCACATAAGGTAGCGAATCTAGCGATGCTTTCCTTGCTTCCTTGCCCATAGCTGTTAAACTGAAACATTACCTGACAGTTTCATTGTCGCATCTTTTGATGTGCCACTGTACGATACGTTCCTGAACATCATACCCAGGCAGACATTTCAATTTGATGGCAAATCTCTTCCCGAGCCGCAATTTACACAATGAGTGACCCGACACCCGAGGCAAAATGAATAAACAATATTGAAATTGAGGCCAGGTTTTCCGTCAAAACTATTCAGTCACTGCCTCATTCATACAGGTTGCTGCCGTTATTTGCAGTGAAAAATCAATCTTGCTCTGAATATTTGTAATATTCACATTTTGTGTAGATAAAGGCTACTCATTGGTAATGATACAAACAGCAGTTTAACAATACATTTGAATATCAATAAAAATGAAGTGAAATATATATATATTTGAATATACATATTCATATTGTTGGGCAACTTAATCCGATCGCATGGATAAAGAAAAGCCCCGGGTGTAAGGACCTTTACTGTACGTTCGTCTCTCCTGTCTGAAAAGTGCCCAGTCAGCCACTTCAACACTAGCATCGCTATTCCTGGCATGCCATAATAGGCCAACATTTAGCAAAAATAGGTGAAACATTTTGCAAAAATAGCATGCAGATCTGCTATTTTTAACGAACGAGATTTGACGCAAGGAGGGAACCAAGTATAGAGCCCTGGAGGACCCCGTTCACCGAAGTATAGGGTTTGAATGGTTAAAGAGCAACAAATCCCTGCTCGCTAAACCCACCCAAGCCCGACCTTCATTAGCATAGCTAACAAACTCCCTGAAAGAGCAACATCGGAGGGCGAGGACAATGGTGGAGTCTATTAAAGGGGGGAGAGGAGAGGAGGGGAGAGAGCTATTGTTCTGGTCTGATTTAGCCCCTCGGTGTCACCCTGCAACTGTTGTCACTTCTAAGTTTAGCCGGGCGTCCTAGAGGGGACAAGGAGAAGGAGGAGAAAGAGGTGGGGGGGATGAGGGGAGAAGAGATGAAGGAATGGTGAAGGGCCACGGAGGAGAGTGATGGAGTAGAGAGGCTGAGTGGAGGATGAAGGCTGTATGGTGGATAACAGTGACGTATATATTATGTACACAATTGGGGCACTATTACAAATGTAAGTAGAGGATGAATTGCCACACCAATAATTATTAACGATTTCATTGTGTTTTTTGGCATTGAACATTGGAACATATGAATACAATATTAATTTATGTTTGGTTTTTATGCTTCATATCACAAATTGCACAGGGAAGATATGACAAATACTATATTTTTATAGTTAATTTACTTCGTTTTTTAATATAGCTGATCTCATCTACAAGCTTACAACACGTCACGAGTGTTCATTTAACCACATGAACCCTATAGCTTCCCTATTCTGGGAATGAACATTTGATAGAGAGGGGAAAAGGAGCAGCCAAAGTAAAAGGGTCTATGACAGCCGTAGGTCTGAATCCCACAGAGAGTGACAGCGAGTAGCTATGAACAGTAGAGTAGATCATTATCAGAGACAAAATTACCGCTGTGAACCAAGACACGGCGAGAAACAAAAGAGGGAGACAGTCGTCGGAGGAGCAGATAGATTAGCCCAGCTGTTGGCTCATAAAGCGTCCGTGGGGTGAGGCGTTAAGCCCCCCAGTGAAAGCAGAGCTTAGGTGGGTGACACAGGGCAGCAGACCATGCTCGGTCCACTGTGGCCTCCGGCACAGGGCCCGAGCCAAAGCAAAGACACATGGATAAACAGTGGGAGATGAAGCTCCATGCCTGCAAAGCCCACAAGGCTAAGACGGCCGGCCAGGCAGGCAGGCAGGCAGGCGGGCAGGCGTCAACCACAGACCCCCCCCCCACTCACCCCTCAAGCCAGGAGTGGAGACAAGGCTTAAGGCTTGGCTCGATAGCAGCACTGACAAGTGAAGGGACTAAGGGAGTGGGTGGTAGACATTGTCTCAGTCAAGTCAATGAGTTCATCAGCAAGAATGTGGATTTATATACACTGGGGGTCGGCTCAAGGGAGTATGAAGAGAATTACATTGGTTCTTGGCATGCATAAACAGAATTTTGCCCGCGTGAACGTGCACGGACGCACGCATGCACACGCACGCACACGCGCGCACACACACACACACACACACACACAGTACACACACACACACACACAAACCTGAAAACGTACGTACATCAACACGCGACACAAAAGAAAGGCACCTTAATTGAGCAATTACAGTGGACCCACGTGCTGCCGCCCTGCACGCAAAAAATAAACTCTGAGCGCAATCCATCTCTCAAGCTGCGGCCTGACGCTGACCCCTGGTTAGTACTGCAAGTCCTCTCTGGGAGCTGCGGAACGCCGCACGATAACAAGGTCATGAGTGGGAGGTGAGTGCCCTCTCCAGCGCTACGGTAGGACCAGCAGCACCCACGGTCTTTAACCCGCTGGATTTCACACACTACCCTCATCCGTGACCTCGCCGCACAGAGGCATTAGCAGCTGCTATTTTATGAGCTTCCCAATGTGACAAAGCACAGTGTATATCCACCAGCCATATATTCATGAGTCATATTTTCAGAAGCAAAGTACGTATTTAGCTTGATCCGTGGAGGAGAAAGGAAGTGCATTATTGTGTTGGCATAGTGATAAGTCAACGGTGTCAAAGTCTTGTGGTAAGACTTATGTAAGGACTTATATCTATCTCCCATATCAAATAAGCGGTGCACTTTATAGTGTATAGGCGGCCCATAAATTGTTTATTTGACACAATGTTTGCATTTTGATGCTGGAACGCATTCATATTTAATTGAGTTTGTTTCTTTAATTGTAACCTTGTTGGTTAATAATTGTCTTAAAGGTGGTGGGGGGATGTTAAGTGAAACTGTTGCATAGTTTATCTCTGGTTGTCTGCTCGTCTTCTGATTGTAGGTTCAATGGCGCGCATGCCGCACACGCACGCACGCACACACACACACACACACACACACACACACACACACACGCGCGCGCGCGCGCGCACACGCACGCACACACGCACGTATGCATGCACGATGTCTAGCTGTTTCCATCTTTAAAAGCCCTGATCTTTAAACTGTAATTGGATCGGAAGTCAAACCTGCAACACGCTGTCAGGCTTAGCAGCCTAGGTGCCCGGACCGCTAGGCTAGCCCGGGCCACAATCTGACAATTTGAAGGAAGCACGAGCCGTATCTGTCAAGGTCAAGTGAGTATTATTTACATATTGAAGCTGTAAGGAGTTCTCACTTGTGACATCTGATAAATGTCAGCACTGCAAAACAATGTACTCCTCAGAACAAGCGATGATAATGCCAGTACAGTATCTGTTTAATACTTCCAACGACCCTGACTCTTATTCTGTCCATTTTGTCCTAACAGGGTTTCCTTGAGTACTAAATCTATTTAGGATTTATTGTTTCTTATTATTTCTCGTCACTGGAAATTATAATCCTTTCATCTAATCCCCCCCCCCTTCCTCCTCCCTCCCTTGGGCTCATATCATATTCATCAAGATCATCCTCTCTGAAAAAAACAAGAACTTTATGTCACCAGTCAGGGGGTTTCTTCCCAATCAAATCAGGTTCCTCTGATGCAATCAAGACGAGACACCAAAGACGGCGACATAATCTCCCCGGGACATGCCTGCCTTGCTTGTGTGTTATTAAAAACATGAGGAGAAACAAATCTTTAGATTGAAAGACTGGAAAAAATGGAATTATAATAAATCTGTACAGAAACTGGGGCAAGGTTGGATAAAGCCTTCAATATGGATGAGGGACAAATCTTCACACCACTGTTTGTGAGCATGTGATGTGTGCATAACACACAACTACGAAGGTGCTTCTATTTATTGCAGATGTGTGCTTGAACGTTTTTATTCAAAGATATTTGTATAGCCAAGATCAAGCTCCTGATGTCTGTGGCCTACGGTCAGGTGATTTTGGTCCCTGCCACTGCCACCCCCACTAGTAGCCCAGGACTACTAGTAGCCCAGGACTACTGTCCTGGGCCTTGGGGAGAGTGTAGAGTGGACAACCAGCCTCCCCCGATCTGGAGTCGCCAACTGCTTCTTTCAACCTGAAGGTGAGGAACTTGGGAGAGAGCGGTTCACTCAATCTACCCCAGCCGCGTCATTTCAAAGCCTATCCGGGTTGTGCAAGGACGAGCTGTGATTGGCCAGTCGATGTGATTGACAGCCGAAAACCTAACCCTAAACCTAACCTCAGAAATACTATGCCTGCCCAGGGGCATGGTTATAAGCACAACCCGGCTTGGATTTTGAATGTCGCACCCCAGCCCCCAACAGGTGCTGAACAGGTAACTAACCAATAGGAGTGCAAGCATACAATCACCTGCTGGGTTACCACCTGTGAACACTGCCAAATGTTTTTGTTGGAGTGCCTTAATTAGGCTCCATTTAGACTCCAGTCAAATCTGATTTATTTCTCAAATCTGATCTTTTGACCCGACCATTCACACTGCATTTGCAAGTGACCAGATCGGATCAGTCACATTTACACTGGAAGCCAAATCTCGACTTTTTTTAATAAATGGGACCATAATTCTCCAAAAAGAATATTATGACATGAGAAATGAGACTTTAAACTAGTGACTGGAAGCAGAAAGTATTCATGACCATGTTTATTAAGGTAATACAGTCTAGGTGAAGTTGGGCACAAATACATGGACCTCTATGGAGCTATGGGGTTTTTTTGGGCCCAATGACAGTGCCACAACAGGCCATTATATGAACTTTCAGGAAGTCAGGATTTCCTAATGGCTTCCCCCTGGGCGCAACCTACTGTAGCAGTCTTTATCTACTGGAGATGCGGTGTATGACATTGGATTTCTAAACAAATTAGTTCAATGCAAAATGCTGCATTCAAGTTTAGGAGACTTCGGGAAAAAAGCTATTCTCCTGAATGCTGCCTTCCGGCATGGCATGTAAAGGAGAGGAAGGCATTTGCATTTCTTTCACCATAAGTAAATGCATTCGTGGTCTGGAGAGGGCAGTTGTTTTACAGACGGGTATAAGGGCAGGGGCTGAAGCCTCCTTTGATGTACATCCCTGATGTCAGGGGTCATCCCCATGCTGACTTGTGGAAGTTGTGGTGGATATTTTTGTCAACTACACAGCAATGAGGTGAGTGACCCACTATGACTTCATGAACATTATGGTACACTTACAGCCAACATCCACTTGATGGCACACTAGATCAAAAAATGTGAACACCAGCAATGTATTTGTTGTTGGTCACAGATCAGCTTTTCTTTTCTTTTCTTTTCTTAGTAGTGTATCTTATGGCTATTAGATGTACACAAAACTTTCAAGTACACGAGTTACTGTACAAATAGAAATTCAAGTGTAAACATTTGAAATAAGGATCAATCCCAATCATGATTGAGTCAATTCATTAATTTGGGAGAATTACTGGGAAGGAAGCGTTATTCATTTGGACAAGATTTATATCGGAATAGATACGATTTTGGGAGATCACATTTTTTCCACAAGGAAACGGAAACTACAAAATATGTGATATTCTTGTTTTCTAAGGCGAGGAACAAAATGATCAATGACCAATTTTCCGCATTAATAATAATTGTGCATAAACTTAATTCTAAATGGGATTCTGTTAGTATACAGGTAGGCTTAGGCTACATACACACTGTATGAACTACTCTCCTCAGATGGCTGGATAAGTGGTTTCTTCTTGTGCATTCTGGGCCTTCACCACCAGATGACAACATTGGCCTACAATGGAAAGTATTTACACAGAATGGACACTTTAGTTTAGCCTGTGTGTACAGTAATAGAGAAACAAAATGAGTACACAGTCATGTGCTGTATGACTGTGTGAGCACATAAAATTGTGTTGTAGTGTAAAATATAAATAGTTTTATGGCATAATAATGTACCAGATAGGCTCAAGTTTGATTGAAAATTACAATTAAAATTGTAATTAAATATTGTGTAGGAATGTAGAATAAATCTACAATGAAAATGCAATTACATAGAACTCTTCTGCCAAGGGAAACTGACATTTTTTACACCGAATATGTACAAATGTGTATGAATATACATTGTCAATACAAATGTTAATCAATCAAATATTTTGTCCTAACATGATTTAGTACTAAATCTACTTAGGATAGGATATATTCAGAAATAGCTAAATTTGCAAATCTACAAGCTCGAAACATGTGCAATGCATTGTGAGCTTGTAGTTCAACTAATCTCACAGAATGTTCATCCCAGTTTCAGAATAGGTACGCTAGGGTTCATGTGCTTAAGTGGTATGCAGATAAGTGGGCACATTTTTTAAAACTAGGCACTGTAAAGAAATTTGGATCCTTTAGTCTTCTCCAGTGCCCACTCTGCTTTAGTGGATTATCAGATGCGGAAGGGAAAACTGTCCGTAACAAACTGGGTAGTGTGAGACTTTTGGGAACAAAAGATGCAATTACTGGGGGTGAGGCCTTACTAACTTTTAACTAAATCCTGCCTTTGATGGCCTGTATGACCCTGGTCTAGCTTTCTCATGATACATTTTAAAGGCAGATCAAACCTTGGGCCGATATTTGTAGTTAGTTGTAGGCTACGTCGTGTACAGGTAACACAGGCTAACGCAGGTTATGTCCGAGTGTCTCAGGTCTTCTGTGTGTCGCAAGCTCGCAATTCATTTTCAATGGGAGTCACATGGTTTGATGACACAACCTTGTTGCTTGGCTGTCTTCTGCCCTCCCCCCCACCATGCAACAAGGTTGTGTCAAACCTGCACGTGACTCCCATTGCAAATGAATTGCGAGCTTGTGACACACCGAAGACACATGAGACCCCAAGGAGACAGCTGTGTCTCGGGTGTGAATGGCCCCAGTAGGCCTACAGGAAAACCAACATATTTCTACAGTTGGCACAGCAGCACACCAGCACCAGTTTGATTGATTGATTGAAAATGTTATTTCACAGAATGTACTTTTAGGACGAAATCAGGGTCCTCTATTTTCAATTCACTTCAATGAAAAACAGGAAATCATCCTACTATAAATGCTTTGACTTATTTTTTACGGGGGCTATACGCTTGGCCTTACTCCTACATACAACTCACCTTACCCCTGCTCAGAGCCGTAGTAAGACAACTCCGTTCACTTCATGGGAAGTTTGTGGAATGCATTCGAGTCTCTGTGCTCGTGCGAGTACATGAACCATGTGACAAGGCTGTTTTTTGCCCCCTCAATGTCATAACTCTGTCTTACTCTATGGCTCTGCCCATCCTCATTTTGGTAGTTTGGGATGGCTTAGGTAGGGTATCTACAAGATTCGTTACACGAGAAAGACACCCATGTTGTTATGTAGCAACAACACCAGAGGGAGTTCCACTATATTCAACCCAGATTCGGCTCAAACAAGCGGTTAAATTAATTTTGCTATAGGCTATGCCACAAAAATGTGAAAGCCTGCCAACAGTCGTAATGGAATGTAGCACTTGACTGCAATTTGAAACTGGCCTGAGTAAGAATAAATAAAAGCCCCCCCACCTTCCTGTAGGCTAGGTCTACTGTATTCTTTCTTTTGATGTCTAGTATTGATATGATGTTTTTTGCATAGTACTGTAGGCCTATAATGTATGTCATTAAATGTTCTGATGAATTGAAAATGGACGACCCCAATGTAATCAAGTCTTAGTGCTTTTCTGGGTTTCATCCTCTTAGCAGACCTTGTATTGAACTGTGCTTTCCTCGAACTGTGCTTACTCTACAAACTGTTAATACCATTTTCAATCAATCAATCAATCAATCAATCAATCACAACTGGTCATTATCTAAACCAAAGATTGGAGTCCTGTTCGTGTTGACTTGATTGATTGAAATATTTATTAACAGTTTTCAGAATGGGTACATTTCATATGAAAGCATGTCGTGCTGAATTAACTTAGTAAAAAACACAATTTGCTTTAAAAATAAATGGGGCGGGGGTAAGCTTATAGCTGACACAGAGTCGTTTGGTATTCGGCCCATTCAGTTAGCTACTATGAAAGTCGGTGCCTAGAATTTGGAATTCGGAGATGACCTAATTTAAGGACAGGCCTGTAGGCCACCTGGCCACCACTTACACATTGCTCTGCTGCTATTGCACATGGTTACGTAACAGTTGCAAACCTTCTGCCAAAAGCACATTGGATATGATCTACTGGCAGGGCGGATCCTGGCACCCCCTTAATGACCCCCTTGGTGATTGTAGCGACGGGGCACGTCGTTTGTCACATGCAGATGCTGTGAACCGTAACTTGGACCCCGGTGACGTGACGAACCTTAAAGGGTAGAAGGGGAACCACAATCTATCTTCGCTTACCTTGTGGGAATAAAGCAGCTTCGAAGGGCCCATTGGAACTTGAAAGACCTTGGAAGCACAATGAAGGAACAAATCGAGGGAATCGAGTTGTTTGAGTGTCCTGCTAAAGGACGAGGTCTTCGGGTGACCAAACCATTCAAAGTTGGCGAACTTCTCTTCTCCACCCCGCCGTACTCTTTCGCCCTCTCAGTTGAAGAGAGGGAAAATTACTGCGACTTCTGCTTTGCTAAGTATGTATTTATGCGGCGTGCATAATTATTCTACCTTGTTAATTCCTTTCCATGATGTGCATTAATAGGCGTATTGTAGCAATTTGTAGGAGGAGGAGGCTACGCACCCGAATCATTTAGTAGCCTACTCAGTCCAGTCTTTACGCATGCGTATTGCTATTGCGTAATGGGAACATCAATTAGACAATTAGACCACTACCACCCTTATTTTCAGTTCGTTTGAATGATTCAGTTCCTGACATTTATATGTTCAGCAAACACACAGCATTCAATACGGACTACACTGCTTCACTGTCAGTTCATCTGAGTGATTCTTAAATAGACGCAACCCGCATACTGCATTCCAAAAACTAAAATGTCATGCGGAGTCTAATTAGGAGAGTATCCTATTCGTATACGTGGCTCATCTTTCGCTGTGTCAGTGCACGAGTGCAGTCACTGCATCACGGTGGAAAGTGGTGATGCGAGCTGTGGACAGCGTAGGTCAGTGTCTCACCTAGTATCTCACCTTATATTAGTAATTTATCTCACCTATCATTATCAATCAATGGTCTGATATAAACGTGATGATAACGTCCCATTCAATGCATACCGCTCAGTCTAGCAAATAGCAATGCCTTGAATGGTATGGGCCTTTACATAAAAAGGCCCTCAAACGTTTAGTCTATATAACGTCCGTTTTTTTTCTTTTAAAAACTATATAGCCTACTTTAGTAAACAGAAAATGTATTTTCAGGTTGGTACACTGCAGTACACACATCAATTGAATCCAATCAGGAGAGAGAAAATAGGGCCTACAGGATAAACAAGTGAACTTTCTAGAAGTGATGACTGATAAAACTTGTAAGTTCTCTATAAAATAAATTAAGCTGATAAGTGGGTAGGCCGATACTCTTTCCTGATTGCTTGAAAATGTTCTTTTTATTGAAGAGCTGAAAAGAGAGGGGCCAGTATTGAACAAATAAAATACTACACTGCCTATAGCTCTGGTCCATATAGCTCTAATCCTCCAAAATCACAAAGGCTAATTTGACCTTTGGCATACACAAATAAGTGTGTCCAAAATCGTATAGTTACCGGTACTGCACTTTGGCTTTGTAGGGCAGTAGACCTACTATAGTAATCTGCATAATATCTTTTACTGTTATCTGATGTCCACATTTTCTTTTTTTAATTCAAAATTACTATCCTTTTTCTGTCAGGGTTGGTATGATACTTTCAGAAAAAAAGATGTCTTCATCTACTCCCTTTTTGAACAGGTTTTTTTTTGAAGAACACACACCATTTACTGTACAGTGTGTGTACAAGTGTATATTGTGTTTCTGGAGTATAATCCCTTGGTAAGGTCCTGCTTTGTAGTAGCCTACAGGTGCATGGTTTCTCCTGAGAACACTTGTTTATATCGATCACAGTAGAAATCAAAAACAGTTTGCTGGGTGCACAGGCTCACAAAGATTCACAATAAGAAAATAAAAATCCTTCTGGTGCTTTTTATTCATGGATGCATGGACAGACGGCATACGCGTTTCGGTGTCAAGCTTATTTCACACTTGATATTATCGACACAGATCACATACCTATAGGATATACAATACAATTCAGACTACTAATTTAAACCTAATGGTTAGTGATGTACATCACTAACCATTTAATATATTTAATTTAAACAAATGGCTATGTAAGATAACTTGCAAGTTAATGCAACAAAGACTTTACAAGTTGATGACTGACATTGTAAATACTGTAGTGTACACTGACTGACATTGCATTTGTAATTACTGAAGCTGAGCTGCATAATCAGGTATAGAAATTATGCAATTTGACTATGTTAACGCTCTTTGAAATGCTCTTCTTTTGCAAGAATCTGCTGAGATCTTGAGATCTGACTGAGATCTTTGAACAAGCTCTGAGAATTATCATTCCCCATGAATCAGCTGTGGTCCTGAGGATCCAGCTAAACACATTTTGGACAGGCAACAAACTTTTCAAGACTGCTCCAGGATTTGACTTGACTGCACAAAGCACAGTGGAAGCAACCCACCTCAAAACTGCGTTTAGAGCTGTTCTGATGTCCCTATGGCCTATACTATACCAGTAAGATGCCCTGGGGGCGAGAAGCGACGTTGCATGCATGGCACGCAACCGCCTGGGTGACAGCAGACTGCTGGGCGAGCGCTGGCACGTTGGCATTGGGGGTCAAATCAACATATGGAGTGAATTGTGTACTGGCCATATATGGAGCGTGTCTTGAGTGTACAGGGTTTGATGAGGTCAGATCAACATATGGAATGTCAGAACAGGAAGGACGGGTGGGGTAGGATCAACATATGGAGTGTCAGAACAGGTCAGCTCCATGTATGGAGATCTAAGGGTTTGAGGTTTGAGGTCAGATGCAAAGTAACTGGCTGGCTCTATATATGCAGATCTAGGTGATGATCAGTCTTCTTCATGTATGGTTATCCAGGGTTAGATGAGGTCAGTGTCGTGAATCGTGATCTTCATATATGGAGATGGCCATATATGGTAGCGTGTCGTCACTGTGTGTGTGTGTGTGTGTGTGTGTGTGTGTGTGTGTGTGTGTGTGTGTGTGTGTGTAAACAATTCATCCAAGAGTATATGTATGTAAACACATGTTGTAACATTCTGCTCATTAAAACCTAATTTCTGTTTATTCACAGGACACAGCGCTTGGCTAAATGTGGAAAGTGCAAGAAAGCCTTCTATTGCAATGTCAACTGCCAGGTAAGAAACAAGTGGACGAGGAGGAAGAGGAGAAGGGGATTAATGACTGCAGGAATTTTAAGTTGTAAGCCATACAAGTACAGCCCACAGTAGAGCCCACCCCACATAGACATGCAAAGATCTGATTGAGCTGGAGAAGAGATTCCGTATTGTCCCGAATATAAGACGACTCTGATTATAACACGACGCCCATTTTTCAAGACTGGAAAAAAAAAACTTGGAAAAATAACATTGAATGTCAAATAGTCAAGCTCCCTATAATACTGTTTTTTTAGGATATTATATCTTATATTCAGGCCAATAGGGTTGTGTAACCTACCAGAAGAGGTGCACTGGAGGACACAGGGCAGTCAAGGTCAGGACCACTGTACAGTATACTGGGAGCTTAGCATTGTGTTAAGGGGCATACATGTACATAGCATAGCTTAGACGCCCTATAGACCAACTGTTAAGCAGTATTTGTGTGGGTGAGTTTAATTTTGGTTCGACTTTGTGCCAGGTAGGTTAATTTCATGTTTGTACACAGACATGCATAAATGAAAGACATCCACATGAAAGACATGACCGTTGGGCACTGGCCTACTTCGAACGATGCAAGTTGAAAATGAATGCCCCATCCAGTTATTATGTCTGTTATTATGTCTGTGTCCCTTTTATGCCCATATATGGAGTTCTTTGTCAGCCATGCCCAAATATGGATTCTATGCAGGTGTCCGAACATCATTGTGATGTCAGAATTTCATTGTGATGTCAGAACAGGCCAGTTGAGTTGGGTGATCAGGTCCAGAGCCCGGGCTGAGGCTTTTGTGCTGGTTCTGGACAATGGTGTATCCGATGGACTCGACACAGGGCACTGCACTCCATGTGGTGGTGTGGAATGTGTGTCACACAGTGGGGCAAACAGTTCACGAGTTACGTGGATTACAGACATTACATTACAGTACATGGTGGTGCATTATTATTAGGACTAGAGTGGTGCCCATTGGAGCCTCTACAGCGGTGCTCGTTCAAATTTAAATTGGTCGTGCAAACGGTTCTCGGGTTACGTGGATTTCAGATGTACGTACACACAGAGACTTGGTGCATTTATAGTTAGATAACCGGCTTTAGCTGCCTGCTGTGAAAAAAGTCAGTTTATGTCTCAAGCATCATGTTGCAAACTTATTTGTGTGTGTGTGTGTGTGTGTGTGTGTGTGTGTGTGTGTGTGTGTGTGTGTGTGTGTGTGTGTGTGTGTGTGTGTGTGTGTGTGTGTGTGTGTGTGTGTGTGTGTGTGTGTGTGTGTGTGTGTGTGTGTGTCAGAAAGGGGATTGGGCTATGCACAAGCTGGAGTGCTCAGCAATGAATGCGTATGGTCCGAAATGGTGTCCATCAGAGTCAGTCCGCCTGGTGGCCAGGATCCTTGCCAAAAGGGTAAGTGGGGGGTCTTTCTTGATAATTTCTTTCGAACACTGTTCCTAATTATGAAATACGAGTTGTTAGGTCTATTGTAGACTCCCCCGCTTCCGATTTTGTCTTTAGTCACGGTTATCATCAAATCAACATTCCACCCAATTTGCCTCTCGAGGCACCGCCCAATTCCCTGTGTAGAACGGATGTCGGCCTGTTCACTCTCCTTTGGCCATCCACTTCCAGTGGTGCTCCGTTGTTTACATTCCTGATAACAACAAATCTACATGTTGTAGTCAAAATTAAGAAGCTAGGTGGGGGCCACATATGTTTATAAACAAATCACAAATGTTTATAAACAAATCCCAAATGTTTATAAACAAATCCCAAATGTTTATAAACAAATACCAAAATGTTTATAAACAAATCCCAAATCCCATGAGACTTGGTCCTACCCCCCCGACCATGAGACTTACTACAGGTCAACTGGTAGTGGTCCTACCCCCCCCCCCCCCCCCCATGAGACTTACAAATCCCAAATGTTTATAAACAAATCACAAATGTTTGTAAACAAATCCCAAATGTTTATAAACAAATCCCAAATGTTTATAAACAAATCCCAAAATGTTTATAAACAAATCACAAATGTTTATAAACAAATCACAAATGTTTATAAACAAATACCAAAATGTTTATTTAACAAATCCCAAATCCCTTGGTCCTACCCCCCGACCATGAGACTTACTACAGGTCAACTGGTAGTGGTCCTACCCCCCCCATGAGACTTACAAATCCCAAATGTTTATAAACAAATCCCAAATGTTTGTAAACAAATCCCAGATGTTTATAAACAAATCCCAAAATGTTTATAAATAAATCACAAATGTTTATAAACAAATCACAAATGTTTATAAACAAATACCAAAATGTTTATAAACAAATCCCAAATCCCTTGGTCCTACCCCCCCGACCAATAGTTACCGACAGATTCAACTGCAGAGCTCTGAATCTATAAATCAGGGATGGATTTAAATTCTGGACAAATTGAAAGAATGGACTCCATAACTTCTAAAACGTATTGGAGGAGCCACTTAATCAGAGCCTAATATTTTCTAGTTTTAGAGAGTAGAGAGTTAGTGTGTTTACTACTGCAGTAGCTGATGACGTCTAGTATAGAGGGAAATTATTGGTAAATAACAAAAAAATATAAATTAATTGTTTTGCTTGTAAACACAGGGAAAGTTTCATACTATGCTTTAAGTTCTGATTTTGGGGACAGAAAGCAGACCTGTCCCAGTTGACCTGAGAGGTCTGTTTGGATGGTTCATGACAGCACAATATTTATAATAGTATAGTATAATATAATAATAATATATACAATAATATATAATAGATAGGAAATTGTGGAGGGCAGCGATCCAGGAATCCCGAGTTGTGTTGGCTAAACCTCACTCTCGCATGCAATAACTAACATGATAGCACAAGATCAGAAATGTATTTTGGCCTCAGTGCTTTAAAAACCATGAAACCATTTTTGATATCAGTTATTTGACAATTCTCTAAATTCTTAAGTTCTCATTAACGTGAATGATGTGGTGGGTATAAGTACAGGTACCTTACAACTAGTGCAAAATTAATACCGGAGCTTGCTGGAGCCGAGCTCCTGCGCATCTGCGGTATCTATAGAAGGCGTACCACCACCCCAAATGCACATACAATATGTCTGTATTATTAGTTTAGTTTAATTTTCAAGTCAACTAGGCTTCTTCCTGGTCATAGCTACTTCTATTTCCAGTATCGCTTCCCAAATAAAACATGGGTTGAATGATCACATTGATCACATGCAAGTACCAAAGAAAAACGTATTATTGTTATTATTATTTTAAAATGCACCCGCTTTGAGAGGAAATAGGTGCCTATGAGACATCGGCAAGCCTGTGTTACGGCGGTGTGTAACTAAAACAAGTCTCAATCTCTCTTGGCGACTTTTGGTGGGCGGCCCGCCGACCCTGTCATATTGAATTGATTTGTACTAACTGCTGTATACAGACCTTTGTGCATTCTTTTTATTTCTTAATAAAGATAAGTGTTGCCCAAGCTTAATTTTTTGCTAATTATTTTTTCTACAGAAGACACTGCAGAAAGAAAGATGTGCATCTGAGAAGCTTACTCTGGTTGGAGAGCTGCAATCACGTAAGGGATCATCATTCAACAGAAACGCACAAACATGCCCACACATTTGCCATAACATCGGTATAATTTAATTGAATTAATTTGTAACTAAGAGAGATGAAAAATGTAGCCAAATTGACCCTTACTGGTCCATTCGGTTCCATTTATACCTGTACACTCAGAGTGTAATTAACAAACCTTTTTTTACCGTATTCAGAGGGGTGGGCAATTTTTTCTTTGCTAATAGCATAGAATAAGTCAATAATTTAATAATGAAACCAAACAAAAATTAGTCAATAATAATATAATATGAATAATAAAGGTAAGATAACTGACTATCTGGGGAAAATGTTTTATTACTGTATATTTCCAAATAACAGCCCTTACTCAAATAACCGCCCACTTCCTAATAACAGTCCAGGTTCTGAACACCACCACAAAGTCCTGGTGGCATCCTGCAAAAAGTTGAGATTTAACTTGTGCCATACTCAGACAATCCTCAACCCATTGTTATAATTCCAAGTGGTCTACTTCGTGAAGTGTATATTTTCATTGGGTGTATAAGGCGCGATTCATACTCCTGTTTTAGAGCCGAATAAAAGTCGGTTCGGCTCTGTAGAGCTATACATCGTGACGTCATTTGAGGTTCGGGGGGGCAGGTACCGTCCTAAAGTCGGTGCTACTGAAAATTTAAGTAAGAGAGTGGCGACACTAGCGTGAGTCCCATTGTAACAATGGAATGCGGAATTCCATTTCATTCTATCTCAATGGGATAGTTCAAATGTTTGGAACTATAGACCATAGCACCCCGCTTTGCAGCGGTGAGCTTGTTAGGCCTACACTCAATTAGGGATTTCCCCAGCGGTTAATTAATAGTTGAAAATGAATTCATTAAAAAACTGTGCACATGTATTTTTGATCTATAAGTCCAAACCTCACTTGAAAGAATATATTAAAGAGTATATGACAGCCTTTTAAAATGTTTATAGTAATATAATTTTACCCAACATGCCAGTCTGTTTGCGTGAATCTGGGTCAAATCAATTAAGCAGCAGGAGCTGCCTATAAGCTCCCCTATTCTCAATGTTAAATCAAAAAGACAAAAGACTTTTCCTGCTATGTATGTTTATCATACCTTTTTATTTTGCACTAAAAAACATGCTCCACAGGAACTGTAACCAAATAATGGCCCGGTGCAGACAAGTGCAAAAATAGATAACGGCCTACTGCAAATAGCGGCCTGGGTCCTTATAAACAAATCGATTTAGCATATTAACAGCCCGGGCTACTATTTGGAAAATTAGGGTATGCACATAAAATAATGGTTATCTTCGATCAATTGACCTCCTCTATCCCAGTCTAATCACCAATCAGGTAGATAAACAAAAGTGGAAGTTGCCCACCCCTGGTATAGGCCTACATCATGAGGAGCAGCACAGTGGTAATGTTAATATATATTTGGGGGTGGGAAATATGTTGTGCTCCCATACAAGAATTGTGTTGTTTCCAATATTCAAAAGATTTCTTGAAAATAAGATTCACCCTTTTCAAGCTGATGTATCTAGGTTTAAAGTGGTTGAACCCCTTCATGGACCCCTGGGGGTCTCCAGACCGCACTTTGAGAACCACTGGGTCTGGCAGTAGTGAAGCATTCCACACCATCTATTTATACATAGTGATAGTGTGTCAGCCTCTGAATAATCCTTTCCCAGTTCCATTCATCTTGCAGGAGACAGAGGTTATAGAGGGTATGCGCATACATAATATAAAGTGAGTGGCAAATCGAGTGGTAAAGTGAGTTTAACATTGTTTAACGTCGTTTCATACAATCAAATAGGACTTTTCTGTTTGGAT
>NC_137880.1:26800709-27010709 GCF_963924005.1 Protomyctophum bolini
GGGGAATTTTTGGGACCCAAATATGCACAAATACATTATTATTATTAATCATATAAGCCCTATTTTTTTAACATTTCTGATAATCTTTCGAAACATTTTTGAATGATGAACAATGAACAAACAAAATCGTCACCTCAACATCACACAGAGCACAGCAGTATTGACAGATCGTTGGTAACAGAATAGAATTATTCTAGCTCACAAGCGGTTAATGTTCCTCAACTCTAACATGTCATCTTCTCTCCTTGGTCTCAGGACAACGTCAAGCTCAAAGTGCGTAAGAGGAGTGCTCCCATTGAGCCAGACGTCATCAGTAACATGGTCCGCTTCGCTAAGAAGATCATCGTACAGTTCCGAAAAGCCAAGGACGACGACGAGAAAAATATCCTTCCTTATGTAATGAGGTTTTCACACCCATAAGGCCCTGGTCCATTGATGGTATAAATCGATGGTTCCCAAAGTGGGGTCCGGGGCCCCCAGTTCCAGGGGGTCCCCACCTAAATGATAGTTAGGAACCAAATAGACCCTTATGGGTCTGTAACTCAGAGAATGTACAAATGGAACTGGTTCCATTTGTACACTCTCAGAGTTAAATTAACATTGATTTTACAATATAAATTGGGGTCCTAGAGATGAAAATGGCATAAATAGGGGTCCGTACTCCGTAGCCTAATGCAGGTCCAACTGGGGGTGCTTGAAATGAAAATGGTTGTAAATCACTCCTAGAACCGTAATACAAATCTTCTCTTATGGGGGTCCCTGGCATATGTTTTTAAATGGGGGTCCGCAGGCGAATAAATGTCAATTAAGGGGTCCTTGATATGAAAAAGTTTGGGAACCTGGTATACTGTAAATAATGCCCGGAGACCTGTTCTTGAAAAGCCTATCAAGCGTTCCCCTTTAGCATTGACTTTCAAATCATGGTTATAAGTTAAAGTACCACTTCACCACTTTTCACCACTTATCTTCATATAATTGGTCCTAATGTTCATGATAAAATATCACAATTATTTTCTAATCAGTCTGTGTCTCATATGAGGGCTGTGGCCAGTTCAGAAACCCTTCCACCAGTGACATCATCGTTAGGCAGATTGTTTTTTAAACAAGATTTAAAAATAATAATGTTTAGATTTTTATTATCGTGAGAATGATGGCTTCCATTATTGCATTGCAACTTTTCAGGAATAGAAAGCCGTCCGTTTCTATTAGCTTGGATTCCTCATCGATGATGTCACTGGTGGGCGGGTTTTTGAACTGCCCACAGCCATCCTAGTCTGAGTAGAAAATAATTGTAGCATTTTATCATGAACATTAGTGAGGACCAATTATAGATAGGAGATAGGTTGAAAAGTGGTGAAGTGGTCCTTTAATAGTAGTAAAGAGGCTTGAACAAACAATATACTGTGTATTGTCAGCAAAGTGCTGAACAAACTATATGCACACACTAATCCACTGTTCTGCAAGAGCCTCTTAAGTAAATACATACAATTCAAAGTAAAGTTAAAGTAAATGTACATACAATTCAAAGTAAAGTTAAAGTAAATGTAAGTAGCTACTGTATATACTGTGTGTTGGTTACCATATTTACCCTGACAAATATTTATTATTTCACTCAAATCTGTTGAATGAACAAAGTAGCATCAAGAGTCTGATTTGAGGTTCAGGTTCAGCCTGTGCCATTGCATCCTTGACTCTCTTGCACCCCCTAGCGAGTTGCTGGATATGTGTGAACTGTACCTGGACAAGATGGGAACTGTGTTTGATGACGCCCACGTGTACATGCTCCACATGTACTACCAGGCCTTTGGGGTGTGTCTCTATTTGGACGATTGGAAGAGTGCGATCTACTATGGCGAAAAACTTGTGAAACCTTACAGGTATGTAGCCTATTGCAACTGTCCGGAATGGCCTCAAATCTCAAAAACTGCAGGGAGCGAGTCATAGGGCTGGGCTATTAACCTGCTATTTGCAGGTTAATTGAATAATAAAGAAGCTTTCAAAAAAACATAACTAATATATTGTTTGATCAATGATTTTTTTTATTATTGACTAAATTGATTGTCTGATTAACCCTGTATTATACTTCAGTGTACAATGGTGGCTTACAAAAAGAGAGAAAATAGCCGATCTACAAGATCACACAATTATAGATCTGCTATTTTCATTATTATTATTTCATAATCGTTCATTAATCGTAATCGTTAAATAGCCATATCGCCCAGCGTGTCATACCTTTATATGATGGTTGTAATCCTCCTTGTCCTGTGCAGTGAGCTGTATCCACCATACTCTCTGAACGTGTCCTCCATCTACCTGAAGTTGGCCAGATGCTTCATGAACATTGAAAAACCACTCATGGCCGTGAGTTTTCTCACAAAGGTAATGATTTAGCACACTAGTCTGAAAGACTTGCAGTGGGTAGCTGAACATTTTCAAATATAGTGCATCAGTAACTGACTACTATACAATACAGTTGCTACATATGCAGCCGCAAATTGTTGTGAACAAAAGTGAAGAACACTACATTGTGTGTGTGTGTGTGTGTGTGTGTGTGTGTGTGTGTGTGTGTGTGTGTGTGTGTGTGTGTGTGTGTGTGTGTGTGTGTGTGTGTGTGTGTGTATTTACAGGCTAAAGCCATCATGGAGGTGGCTCATGGGAAGGATCATCCGTACCTGGACGCTATAGATAAAGAGATGGCAAAGGTCACATTGAAGAAAAGCAGAGAAGCAGACAGGAAAGTTCAGTCAGATATTATGTCAAGGTTTTAACCCATTATGGGCGGGAACCCCTTTTAGTGTTTTACCCCCTCAGGCCGGGAACCCATTTTGGGTTCTGTACAGTATGTACAGTATTCAAAAATTACAAAAAATTGATGCTGCTATATAAATATTTGAAGTTTTTCAGAAAACTTAGGTCAGGCAAAACAGTGCCTTTTTTTTACATTAAGTTTTTAACTTTTTATATTATCATTACAGTGATAAAATCATAGTGTTTTGTCAATTTTTTGGGGGCCCACTTTCAATATCCTCATGGCCAACAGCTTGAGAATCACTAACTTAGATCAGTGGTTCCCAAAACTTTTTGGCCATGCACCACCTGTTACCTCCCGACCTAGCTGATGCACCCCCAACATGGAAATATAAATTGCATAAGCTATATAGAGACATATATTTCCACATATATGGACATATTTTATCCACATATATGAACCTGAATATGGCATAATATAATATGCAGCATAGGCTATATTCTGCATTACTTGCCATATATTGGCATAATATGTTAATATATTTAAAATAAAACCAAAGCACCACCATTAGACTTTTCATGTCGCGCACCCCCTAGAAGGCCCCACAAGGGGTGCACACACCACAGTTTGGGAACCACTGTCTTAGATCATGCACATCCACTGACTAGTCAACTGTCTTCCGTGTTTTGGTACAATCATGCATGCCCTTGACGCACAACCGTCTGCCCACCCCCCAGCCATGCCGGTCCATGAACAATTTATGAACTGTCAGCCAGTCCGTGGTAATATTGGGAATCCCTGTTTATATGATGATTTCTTTCAGTTATTTTGCATAGAAGTGTATTTTGTTTTGATGAATTGAAAATGGAGGACCCTTATGTAAACAAGTCTTATAGTGTTTTTTCTGGTTTTATCCTCTTAGCACATTTTGTATTGACCTGTACTTTCCTTGAACTGTACCCATTCTGCAAACTGTTAATAAAATCAATCAAATAACCTTCCACTTATACCCATAGAGCTATATAAATTATATATATGTTTCTACCCCAGATTTGAACCCGGTTTGTGCTGAGAACCGTTTTATTATTACCATACTGCTTGCACAGGGCATATATTGGATCTTGACCATTGTGAGTAATGAGTATGTGAAACATAATGAGCGTGACACAATCTAAATGTACAAGGAGACAAAATACAACCACCCCAATTCTACAAGTTATATTGTATTAACACACTCTACCCAGTGGCATTTTGAGGGGCAGGTGCTCAAGTTAAAAAAGGGCACCTTGTGTGGCATGTGGAAGCGCCGGCTGCCTTAACAGTGTCTGAGATTTATAGATTTTGGGGCATAAACAATATATTTAATCCAGAATTGATTGATGTCACCATGGGCGGCCACATACACTACACACGTACACTCAACTAAACAAAAATAAATTCAAACTGTACAAAAAACTAACTTTCAAAAGGGCACATTACTGTCCATGGAGCAAAAGGGAGGGTGCTTTAGCATCTGTGCACGTCCCTGACTACCATACCGAATAAAATGTAATTTAAAACAAAAGGTGACATAGTACATTTTGGGGGCGCCCACTGGCCTATAGTGGTCAACGCACGTACCACATAAAGGCTCTGGCCTGACAGTGCATTGTGTGTTTAGGTTTGAGTCCCGTTCATGACGACCTTTGCTGCATGTCTCTCCCTGTTTCTACCTCCTTCACGTGAAACTCAATAAAGGCTCAAAAAGCTCAAACAAATACAAATAAACTGATTTTGATACCATAACTAATTTGCACTGATAAAGGAGTGGCATACCAGTTAATAATTAGGCCTATCAGTCAGACCCTTCTTGTAAAAGGATATGTTTGGGAAATGGTTGGCAATAACAATGGTTATAGATATTGGCTATTTTAGAGTAAAATTTTAATCGTTTGAATTTATTTTAATTGCTAGTAGTAAGCATATTTCTGCCCTGAAAACCTGAAGTGGTAGGTACATTAACGGTGGTGTTATTTTTGTTAAAGTATCAATATAACAATAGAGAACTCATACAGTATAGGATTATGATGAAAGAAATGAGCAGACAAAATTGGAACTTGATATAATATTGAAGGTGATAAATGATCTTTGTGGGGGTTTCTCTCCTGATTGGATAAAAATGGTTTACTGATCTGATGGGGAGATCCCATGTTACTGAACAAACCAAACACAAATATTACTATCAAAATATAGAGAATGAAAGCTCCCACAAAACAAAATAAGTGTCGTCGATCAGATCAGTTCATGGTTCCTCCCTCCAGGAGTTAGGGTTAACCCCTCCCTCCCCCATCATTTTTCTACAGCTGTTTGAATTTCTTCAGGTCACATGTCACTTCAGGAAGATCATCCTGGGCCCTTTTGGTGATGAGGAGGTGTGATGACGTTCTCACATTTGAGTTCCTGTGATCTTTTACTGTAACTATTTCAAGTCCATGGGGAGTGTGGACTATATAACACCACAGCAACTAGAGTCACTCCATTGTGTTAAATGGGAGACCTACTGTACTATACAACAGGGCCCCTGTTAAAGGGGCTGGACACAAGTCACCCTACAGTCTATGCATTGAGCTCCATGTTGGGATGTGACAGTCACAGCAGGCCAGGTGGTCAACCTCACATCTGTAGGCACACTTGATTTGACAGATAAGTGGATGCTTTTCAATTGTAGGCCATTTCATTCAAGTTTTAATTTCATTTTATTTTGGCTACTAATCTATGAGCAATACCAGAGTCAGATCACTTACGCAACTTTTGGGAAATCGAATCCCTTGGAATCCACATGAAAGAAATGCATTCTGAGACACACACACACACACACACACACACACACACGCACGCACACACACACACACACACACACACACACACACACACACACACACACACACACACACAGAGTTGCAACGCTCACTTCACACGGGTGTGATTTTTTTTCTTCGTTCTGGCATTGCACTGATAATCCTGTTCACATAAAATTCATTGCAATGTATTTCTTATTAGCCAATACTAAGTTACACTTTAAGAAGTATCAGCTCAAATAGCCTCGGACGGTCCGAGTCGGACCAGTTGGTGGTGGATCATGGATTGAACACTAGAGCACTCCTATTCCTATTGGTTAATATCTTCATGCAGTACACGACTGACTGAGTGACAAATGAGTGCCACTTTTTATTCTAACCAACGCATGCATTTGCAGTGGTCTGCGGATTTTTGCCAAGGCTGTTCAATAATACCGAAATTGCTTTGGAAGGATGCAGAGGTATGCAGAATCCATCAAGACAAGAGACGCATGCCCCGCAAGCATGTGACGTCATCAATGCTGTTGTGAGCAGCAGGGCATCACATTCACATTCACCAATAGTAACTAGCTAGCTTAGCGTTAGCCAGCTATGTACGTCCGCTACAGATATTTAATTTGGGTAATAGACAGTCGCAGCGGATGATATAACAGACAGTGAAAATGGATACAGGAACTGCATCTTTTGGATTTGATACACCCCACGTGATTATAATGGCGCAACCAAGTAAGGTAAGTTGGGTCGGAGGTTAGCTTAGCTTGCTAACAGCAGCAGCAGCAGCCGCATTGAGCATCATCACCATCATCTCATCATCATCTATAAGTTCTCCTACAAACGACTTGTCCATGATACAGTCCACGTATGATGACAGTCATGACACCTTCATTGACTTGACAACCATACTGGATCTTTGAATGCATTGCTGCAATGCTGCTGGCAGGGACATAGTGAAAACACAAATAGCTGTCTACCACATACTGTATACCCTTGATGATCATGTGCAGCATTCCTGCTGCAGAGTCTGCTACTCTGCTTGGTTTACGTTGATAGCACACATATATACAATGCATTCTTCAATTGCACTCCCAAGAGTATTATGCCTCAACGTTTCATGTGAATTAATATTCGGGTGTAAATGTCATCCTGATCTGATGGCTTCTAAAGCTATTTTTACCTTGTGTGCATTATACTGTAACTGCAGTCAGTTAGTTTAATGCATGCATTACTGCATATTGCATAATTGGTGATAGAGGCTACTTCAATTGCAGGTTTTAGCCTTTTTGTAATACAGAGCTGTAGGCTTAATTACAGACTAATATTTGGAATAAAACAATTGTTGTGTCAATAGTTGTGTCTATGTAACATGTTAGCATAATATATACTACCGTTTCTAAACAAAAACTGTGCCACTGCCAACATTGCACCTGTGTATATTAAGGGTTTTCTCTGTGCTTTATGCTATACATAATTAAGCCTAATCATGTGATAACACAGATACTTTTGCCTTGTTTTAGTGAGAGGCCTGCATCACTGATGCTAGGTGCAGGCTCTTGCTGGGACCACTTAAAGCACTCAGGATGAGTGGGGCTGCAGAGCAGACAGACATCCTGTCAGTGGCAGACGTGGTCAGGGAGAGATGGAAAGTGGTAAGTAAAGCTAGTATCAAAGAAACGCATACATTCACATGAACCTAAAACATTCATTCGACAATCGACATCGTCCAAAGCTTAATTTATACTTAGCCTGTGGATTAACTCTCTCTCTGGTGCAACAAGATGTGAATTTACCGCAAGGAGGAGCGCCCCCAAAAAAACACTCACTGACCCCTTCTCATTTATTCCTCCTGCTCCTCTTATGTTTCTGCAGGTGAAGAAGATCGGTGGGGGTGGCTTCGGTGAGATCTACGAGGTTTTAGACCAGCTAAGCCAAGCCAATGTGGCCTTAAAGGTAGAGTCTGCTCAGCAACCCAAACAGGTCCTGAAGATGGAGGTAGCTGTACTAAAGAAACTCCAGGGTGAGCATAGTTTCCATAGATCGATCTACAAAGCTACACTCGGCAACAAAAGTGGTCCAAATTTGGTCCATTATTTCTCCACTTTAATAATACCAATTCGTATTGTATTTTACATCATTGTAATCTGTGATTAGTCACCTTTACAACTAGGTATAGCTTGTAAGGTTCGCACAACTATGTTTTTGGACCCGTTGGCCGCATCGTTACCCGTTCGTATGACCTGCAGTGCTTACTGTCTTTGACTTTATTAAGTTTCATCAAAGTAGTGTCGGATGGTTTGACTTCATGGCCGCTCAGCTAGCATCCCATGGCTGAGAGGTCGGCTAGAGGCAAAAAGTGACTGGTTGCTTAGAGACGAGGCAGCCAATACAGCAGCCAATGAGAAAGATGGCTTGCTAGTACGGCCAATACGGCAGCCAATGAGAGAGATAGTTTGCTAGTACGGCCACTACGATAGCCAATGAGAGATATCTTTCTAGTCCAGAAAGGCAAAACGATCGATCATAAACCAGCTCCGCTGTGCTTCACACAGCAGCTGGTAACAACACATACAGTATTGGCCAGTTTTTACACTTTATTAATTTTACACTCTGTAGCGGATCCAAATGCAGCTGCAACAACTTGGCACCTCCTCATGATGGTTATGCACCAACCTATAGACACATAGCATGTACAGCTAATTCCACAAGTGTTTAATTGGGTTGAGATCTGGACTCAAGGCCATTCCATCCTCTCCACTCCCAAATTCTGGAGGTACTCTGCGATGGTCCTGGCTCTGTGGGGGCCAGCATTGTCATCCTGGAGGATGGCATTAGGTGCCAGATTCTGCAGATATGGGATCGCTGCAGAATCTCATCCCCACTGGCGTATTTGAGGCTCCGCAAGGGATGCCCAAAGCTATAGCCTAACTCTGCAATAGATCTTGTTTGGCCACCCATTTTACAGCGGTGTAATAAGCGGTGGGTGGATTGTGTGGGGCGGGGATGCCTTAGATTTATTTATTTCCCCCAGATGGTCTAAAAATGTGTTACTTATCATGATTTGACCAATTTATTACCAATCTCGTACACGAAAGCAAGATCCTTGACCCAATTATTATAGCCACAGCATCTTACCTTTTAATTAAAGTAGTCTGAGGAAAGGGAACGGTTCTGTTCCCCCAACTTCCCCGGACATTGTTTTGGGATATTTTGTCTGAGATGGGTATTTGTTTTTTTTTCAAATCTCAAGTCAGTGTGGAGATTACCCGGTGATGTTGCTGGCCCTCCCGGCTCATGTCTCTTCACAGAGGGGCCGACGGCACACAGACAGCAGCCTCTCCGCTGACCGTGTCAGTGTTGCTGCAGGGGTGTGAGTGAACCGTGCAGTCACTGGTGCTGCTTACAGCCGACTCACAGCTTCTTCTGAATTACTTTGCCTTGAAAAAGACCGTAGCGCATAGGCTATATCCATTTAGCTTTTTGCTATTTTCCAAAACAAACCAGCGTGCGCTGCTGTTTGCTACAAAGCGACTGGGAGTATGAGGTTTACAGACATTACCAAGTAGCCAATCATATGCTGATCCGGCTGGTTGCTGTATTCATTTATTAGCTTACCCGATCAGTGTTCACCAGGGGGCAGCGACAACACACACACACACACACACACACACACACACACACACACAATAGCCTTCTATATAATGCTGCACACATATATTATATCTATTTGAAAAATACCTAGCATCATTTTACTTACATACCCGCCGCCTGTGGGAGTGGGAGGTCCATGTGCTTCAATATTTACATCTGGATTGGTGGCAGAGCAATGCTGAATGGGCTATTTTCCAAATTGGCAGAAGATGGTAAGTCTTCCGTGATTAAATACACTGTGGTAAAAGGGCCCCACCCGGATCCTTGCAGGGGGCCCTCTGGATTTTCAGAAACGCCACTGCTCATCCAGATATCTCACTGCATTGAGATTGACTTCAATGATGACAAGTTCTATCTTGCCTGTGAGAGATACTGCCCCATACCATACCAAGATGTTATGGCTGCGTATGGATTTTAGACGCTACTGAGTTCCTTAACAATGAGTGTAAAATGAATTAAGTGTCAAAATGGCCAATACCGGTATGTGTTGTTTTTTTCCCCTTATTACTGTATGAGAGTGCAATCTCAAGCAAGGGTGAATACCAACCACTTGCCATTTTGGCAATTTTTTTGTAGGCGCTACCCACATGTTTAGCTACTGTATGTTGCTCATTCCATGAAGGCCCAATCCTTAAAAGCTATCGTTGTAAAGGTGAATAATCACCGATTAAAATGATGTAAAATACAATACAGATTGGTATTATTAAATTGGAGAAATAATGGACCAAAGTTACGTTTCCGAACTTTTGTTGCCGAATTTAGATACCTCATTGGCCGGAGTATTCACAGCTCGTCATACATCTCTTCCTTAGGTAAAGACCATGTGTGCCGTTTTGTGGGCTGTGGCCGAAATGATCGCTTCAATTATGTAGTCATGGAACTCCAGGTAGGCTCTTCTGGCATGGTATTCAGCTCATTTTTTGATCACATATCGTTTTATGTAAAACATGACTAATATGTTAACACTGTTTTCCACATATGTAGGGGAGGAATCTAGCAGACTTGCGCAGAACCATGACACGTGGCACATTTTCTACCTCCACCACCCTGAGGCTTGGCAGACAGATTCTGGAGGCTATTGAAAGTATCCATTCGGTTGGCTTCTTGCATCGTGACATCAAACCCGTAAGTTGGCCTGCTGTTTAGAATCAGAATAACAAAGGAAATGGGCACAGATGGGGAATGACTTTGCTGAATTTGTATGCCGTTATGAATATTATTTGTCATTGTCACAAAGTGAGTATCTGTTTCTCTCTCTCACTCACACACACACACACACACACACACACACACACACACACACTCACTCATGGATTAAACTTCGAAGTCCCCATGGCCCACGACTGATTTCAGTCATTTGGATTCCATAGAAGACAGTACTGTGGAAACATGTTGCAAAGCGAATATAGCCAATCTACAAACTATCGACGCATTGAGAGCTTAAACTTGATTCAAGCTCTCAATCAAGCTTGATTTTTGGTTACCGTATTTTAAGATTAGAGAATTTGAAGTGTCACGCTAGCAATATGTTCAGATTTAGAAGCATCTTCCATAAAATTCCACAGTCTCGGGTATTTCATATTAAAGCAAAAGTTAAAGCCTCAATCTGTGATTTCTCCACCTGGTTGGCACTATTGTATGTGGAACAGCAGGAACAATAATACTAAAACATCACAATTGTACATATTGTGTTAATTGTTTAGGAGGGGCCGCCATTCACTGTTAGTATGTTACAAACATTTTTATTCGTGAGATTTAATTTGGCTTAGTTTAATCCATGCTTACTGTAGTTGTACGACGTGTGACTCATCGAAAATAACAGATTTTCAATTTGTGTACATCTGTGTCTTTAAATCTTCCAGTCTAACTTTGCCATGGGCCGACTAGCCAGCACATGCAGATGCTGCTATATGCTGGATTTTGGTCTGGCCCGTCAGTTCACCAACTCCTGCCAGGAAGTCCGTCCAGTAAGTATTTGGGATTGTCCCTACTTAAAGGGCACTTTGTATTTATAGGTTTGGTCTTGTTACCAAGGTACCAACCAACATAGGGCCATGACATATTTTGAGCGGCCGTAAAGCATTGGCCACGCTTACACAACTTAAGTAATTGAGCAGTGCATAATAGCCCTGGGGCTTTGTCTGCATTAGTACACAAATATAGTAATGCAAATAGCAATCCATTAATAAAAATCCAAGTTCAAAATAAAGTTATGGACATTGGACAGAGACTCGGGGAGAACGTATTATATTTGGTTGCATGTAGAAATCCTTCACAGTGACTTAAATGTCATGTTTAGAAGAATAATGGTAGATTTGCACCTTGTATCTTTTTTCATTATTTTTTTTAAGCATTATTATTTTTCTTTGGCTCATAATGTCCCTCTTCCGTCATAGCCTCGTCCTGTGGCAGGATTCAGAGGCACTGTGAGATATGCTTCTGTCAATGCACATAAAAATAAGGTGAGCTTAATTTGACCCAATCAATATGCTGCTTTGCGGTCTTTACAATTATAAAATCTCATGCCTGTTCTCAATTATAGCACTTTCGCGCTACTTACCCTGGTGTGTCTGAATCTGTAGGAAATGGGTCGACATGATGACCTCTGGTCTCTCTTTTACATGCTGGTTGAGTTCATGGTTGGACAGCTGCCCTGGAGGAAGGTTAAAGACAAAGTATGTTGTTCTTTGGCTTCATCATCTAAGAATGTCAAGAGTCACAGTAATGTGTGTCTGATGAAATTCTCATTTTCCCCCCTCTCGTAGGAGCAGGTAGGAAATCTCAAAGAGACGTATGACCACCGACTTATGCTTAAACACCTTCCCTCTGAGTTCAGTCACTTCTTGGATCACATCTTGACTTTGGACTACTTCACTAAACCGGACTATCAGGTAGACCACCACTTTCATCCCACACATACTGTATGACTATGTACTGTATCTTGTGTTTCCCCCCCCCAGATTAATGCAGATGTGTTTTGGCTTCTCGGCAGCTCCTGATGACAGTGTTTGAAAATGCTATGAAGAGCCACAACGTGTTGGAGAATGACCCGTATGACTGGGAGAAATGCGGCACAGAAGATATGCTGTCCATCAGTGGCTCAGCGACCACTCAGCAACTGACCCGCCTAACACCAGCCTACATGGGGTAACTGTGGCTATAAACAGCTCTGTGATGTTGGCTACATCTATTCTATTGGGGAGAAGTCTATTGTTTCTAATGTCAAAACAATTGTCAAACAAACATTGCTCTTTTTTTTTAAAGGACAATTTCAGTTGTCTGCCGACTATGCTATGTTTAGCTTACGTGATAACAACCCACCATACAGTATACTACATTACTAAACATTACTTCCGACCATCTTCCAAAACATACTGTGGTTTGTTTGGTCTTCAAGGAATGTTTTTAGATTGTATTGTTCCATTGTTTTATCAATGATAACTTAAGTTATCATTGTTTTAATGCATTTTAAAGTGTGGGTTAATTTAAGAAAATAGGCTTGTGCTTATTAACCACACAGTTTTGCTAAGCTAACATTTTATTGCTGTAATTATTCAGGTACAAGTTCGTGTTCATGACTTTGTACAAAATATAACTGAACATCCATGACCTCTAAATATTAAGCAGTTAAAGACAACTGTATGTTTATGTACAACCCTTTGCCATTGCCATTTGTTTTTGCCTATGTCAAAGTTCAGTCTGCTTTGGTAGATCCAAGTGTCAGTAGTACATACAGTACATGGCTTTTTTTCTTTTTGGCAGGGATCCTCTTGAGGAATGGTTGCTCCACTTTGCATTGGGAGAGTAGCAGACAAAGTGACCTTCCCCTCTCCTGTTTCTCTTTCTTCTCTTCCTCCAGCATGGCCAACGCCTCTGTGCTGCCGGGTGGTGACCTGCACAACACAGAGGACGTCCTGCAAGGAGAGCGCCTTAGTGATGCCGACAACTGTCCCCCCATCCCCACACCCACAACGCCAGGGGCCGATGTGTGGGAGGAGATGGACCGCAACCGTAACCAGAAGCAGTCAGTCGTCAGGAAGGTCAGTAGGGGGGTGATCTAGAGTTGTATGAAAACATTCTTTCTTATTTATCACACTTTCTGTGCAAGTGGTCTTAATGCCCCCCTCCAGGCAATTCCCCCCCCCTTCATCCTCTTTCACCAAAACTTCTTTCTCTGGCTTGAACTTGAAATTAATTATGTTGTGGCAGCCTTAGCAAAACTGACAAGTCAAAGTCAATCCACAAAGGTGTTAAAGTGTACTTGCAAATGTTTCCACATCCTCTCTTTTGTTTGTTAACATCTAGGAACATATGTATTATGCTGACCTGGCTTTTACGTAGAATGTACTTATTCTTTGTGCAAAATCAATTACAGTTGTTCCAACAAAATGTTTGCCGATATTATAATCTTCTAAGATAAGCTTCTGATTAACCATTCAGTCTTCTTGTCGTCAGTTTTAACGGCATATTTCTTGCCATGCTATTTACACTTCTATTCTGAAATTGTATTTTTTCAGCCTCTCAAAAATAAAACTTGAAAAGCCTTGAAGCTTATTTGCATGTCTTTTATTCTGGTGAATGGTGTCCACCTATGCAAGCCATCATGAACATGCAACATTCATCCAATTTAGGAACAATCAGCATTCGTCATCTTACTCATCTAGTACGTCTAGTACAAAATCAAGGGATCTCCGCATGTTTTGTGTATTCCATGTTGGATTTTCATAGGCTCACAGGTTGGCATAGAAAAACATGAAATAGCTGAATGTCGCAAAACGGGTTATCCTATCATGTGGTTCTGTGGTGCAGAGTGTAGTGGTTAATCCATCCATTCTACTCAGGTGGTGAGTGAGGACGAGCACAGTCAGAATCAGGGAAACCAGAGTCCCAACACCGGCTCTGTGCAGAGTTCTCCCAGACGGGTACGTTCTGAGACAATGTTCTTGGACCGGGCTGCCCCATTGCTGCGCAGGATGAGACACAGTCAGAGCTTGGCGTTTGAGAAGAAGCTGGCGCCGGAACCCAAGCCCACCATTGAGCGCTTCTTGGAGGCCTAGTGAGTTTTTCTGTTTAGAATTTTGTACGCATGTGTAAATAAATGATAAATGTGAGGGTAAAACTCACCCCAAACACACTCTCTTTTCAGCCTTAAGCAGCACCCCGTCCTCTCCCAGGTGGGGGAGAAATCCCTTCCTGAGAGGCGACCCGGTGACCAGACGCCCATCCGCGATGAAGAGCACACAGCCGCACCAACCCCTGACCAGGAGGATGGCGCGGCAAGTAGTGGCTTTGTTGCCGTGAACCTCAGTCCGGTGCCACGGGAGGGAGACTCCCAAGAGTGGGTGATGTTGGAGTTGGAGCCAGGCAACAGCTCTGGAGCTACCAAGCCTCCAGCAGAAACCCATTGTCAGGACAAGGCAGACGCTGGGGTCCACTCCTCTGAACCAGAGAACGGCCAACCCACATTAGTTCCCAGCAGCCCTGTTCTGTCACACATGGCCCTGCCCGGCACATGGCTACTGGGACACAGGAGGCTACCAGGGATAATGGGACAAATGCCCTCAGTCCTTCAAATGAGCAGAATGGAACAGGTATGTTGTGGAACTGAAACGCACACAAAGTACAAGAGTTTTGTTTCTAAATGAATTAACCACTTGAACCCTGGCATCCCAGTTTTCATTATAGGCAACAAAAAAAACATTGGAAAATAATGACCTATCTACAGTATAATAGCACAACAGATGTTAAAAGGATGTACCGTATATAAGACATTTTGTCGTTGACAAAATAACAGTATTGCAGTATTATCTAGAGTATATTTTAGATGTGAAATACGCTTTCATCAATTACTGATTAATTGAATATAGCTAATATAATAAATCATATACATATTATCATCTGGGCATTTTCTTTGCCTACGTCTCGGCCTTGCTTGACATTGGAGGGCAATAGCGAATGTCAGGCAAGAAAATAGCATTTGATCATCACTAAGCAAATTGGTGCTTTAACATTACTGTCAACAATAATAAACAAAGTGATAGTCCTACTAGGATGTCCCAACAGTTGTGGGGAGAGAATTGGTTAAAAGCATGGGTGGCCTGGCCTGGGCTGCTGGCGTAGCGGTCCGGGCACCTTTAGTTTGCTCTGTTTTGCTTCCTTTGCACCAGGAGTGTCTCCTCAGCCGATACTTTTACCAAACAATCTGCAGTCTTGAATCTTACTGCAGACGTGCTTGGTGGTCATGTTTCAACAGCAATGCTGCTCACAGTACCAGTTCAGCCTGCGCTCAGTGATCAGCTGCACCTACAGTACCTAGGGAAGATATTGCAGCTGACCCTTCATTATTCTATGGTTATCATTTTATCACCTGCTCATCCAAGCCAAATAAAGACTGTAAGGCACTGTATGTGATAAAAAATATCAAATATAGTTAGAATAACGCTGTCCTCTCTCCACAGTCCTTCAGCTGTGCACCACAGTCCCCAGTGCAAGAAAGGAGTGAGGCGATACCATTAGAGCCCCCATCCACCAAAGCAGTTGAAACCCCCAAAGAAATCATCATCAAGGAAGAAGAGAAGCTGGGGTTAGCTCCCAGTCCAGTGCCAAGCCTGCTCAAATGCCATTTTGCTCATCTGACCAACGATGGAGACCCAGAGAGTGATTCTGGATTGCCCGACCGTTCCTCTGAGCCCAACCAACAGCCTCAGGCAGACTCGGCCGGAGGTGCAGTGGAGAGCATTGGCACAGTTTCCTCCTCCCCACCTCCACCTCTGCTTAGACAAAGGGACTCTCCCTCCTCCCCAAGGATTAGCCGGATCCCTGTGCGTGACGCCGCCTCTCAATTGGACTCTCCCACCAAGGACGTCACCGTGGAAAGACGTCACCGCTGGAGCAGTCCAGTCCCTGGCACCCCCACCCACTCACCCTGTCCATCTCTCTCCTGTGACAATCTACCCAGCGCTTTGCCCAGGGACAGGTTCTTGTCAGAACGATGCTCTAAGTCTGACTGGCTCGGAGAAGACCCTCTCTCTCTGTCTTCCTCATCTGGTAGTAAGAGCAAGATCCCACGTCCCGTGAACAGCCCTTTCGCACCCGAGCAGTTGACTAGCAGATTTCTGCCTCGACCACCCCCTGGGAAGCCACCCACACGGGCGGTTATTGACAATAGGTATGATTTGTGTGCACTAGTAACGTTGCAAAGTAAATATCAAGAGTTGAGAGATTAATGTTTTAACTACAGCATCGCATGTTTGTTTTTTTCCAGACGCCGGCGGTTTAGAGTGCGTGCTAGTAGCACCAGCGACGCAGACTTCCTGGCCAGCCTGACCCAGCTGATGCAGGACCGTGGAGGTATGCTCTTCAGCCCCCCTCCTCGCCCCCGCAGCACTAACTCGTCCCTGCAGCGCTCGCAGAGCTCCTCCCCCTCTCGGCAGGAGCACCGCGAGGGAGGAGCGTTCCTGGTACGTAGCCGCTCTCCGTCCAGCTTGTCTGGGTCCCCCCCTCCACGGCATGCCCACACGCAAGACAGGCCTCAGTGGGTGTCAGGACATGGCACCGGCGGGAGGGGAGCCGGAGCCGAGGGCAAAGGATGTGGCAAAGTGAGTCGATGACTGTAATGATTCAAGCCCGTAGTGGTTTTAACTGTGTACAGAGGCTGTATCATGTCCAATCTTAAGCTGAAAGCATGTGTAAATATGGTATTTACTCAAGGGAATGTACATGTAATGTAAAATGTATGATAAAATGTATTTATTTATTTATTAATTTGTTGGATGTGTCTCTCAAATTACTTGACGATGTGGCTTGATACCTGTGGTCAAAACAGGGAGGTTTTGAAGCCTTGAGATTGCCAACTCTTACCATATCTTCCCTTAACCCCTTCTCTTAACAGTCCATATAGGCCTATAATGAGACCAAAAACATGATGTACTATATAATACTTGAGGGATGTAAAGAAAGTGAATAAATGTAGATATATAGTATAAATAGTATGAAATCACACTACAATTTAGTCTTAGTGTACCAACATCACTGTTAATTAATATACAGGACCAGGGCATGCAGTCCCTCATTGTCCTCATCATTATACATCATTATACATAGAAACTATGTTAAGATGAATCACTTGTTTTAGCATATCCACATTGTATTAGTCTGCTTTTCTTTGCTAGAATAGATTCTGTCATGCAATGTGTTGGAATGTAAATGCACAAACACGTAAGTATTGTAAAAGTGCACGAATATCATTGGTTATCATTGCAAATTACTTTTGTTGTAACCGTTTTGTTTTTTTTATTCATTTGTACAGTCTGCTAAAACAAATCTGTATTTTTATTGAACTGGTTCTGATAAAATACACTATCATGTAGACAAGCACAATTGTGGTCCATTCTTGTTTTATGCATTGAATATTCTCAAAATGGACAAATGTTTCCGTTTGTAATGGTGCATTTACTGTATATAAATCGCTTCCCACTTCTGTGCTGCCTACGGAACTTGCCTATCTTCGCCTATATTCCTGCAGCAATGCTGGCATGCCATTAATGACAGTAAAGCACACCCTCTCATGTAATATTGCTTAATTATATGCACCCATTCATTCACACACTGACAGTGGAGGAAACCATGCAAGGCACCAAGTTGTTTATCGGGAGCTGTTAAGTGCTCAAGGACACTTGCAGCGAGGAGGATTAAACTGGGAACCTTCTGGTTCCAAGAAGGCCACTTAACTTCCTGTGCCACTGCCACCCCTGAGTCGTTCATTATAGGGCTGAATGATATCTGGCATGTTTTATTTCACTTTCACTTTATTTCACTTTCACAAAATATACTAGGGCGATGTCGGTTGGAAATGCACTGCAATATCTGTTGTACCCATTGATTAGAGTACTTTCTGCAGTACCTATTATGTATACATGTCATATTGATGATATCAGGGATCTCCATACAGTATATGGCCATAAAAGGGATACAGATAGATTTGTGGATTTATAGATACAGTATATCTTCACGTTATATATTCAAGTTAATCGCTGATCCAACTGACTTGGCAATGCACTCCCTTGGGCCTTTTGTGATACACACACCAAGAGAACCTGACGGTTCTTGTGTGGTAAAGTACCTCATGTACAATTTGTGTTTAGTTTGCCTAAAAACTATTTCCATTAATAAACAAAAATACAGGGTGTATCGTATTTCATTCAGTTTTACTGTGGAAGTCAGACACATTGTAACTCATAATTATACGGGCTTATGTATTTCCATATTTCCTGAACCCCGCAAGCTTTGGGGCGGTCACAATTGGGGTTGTCCCGATCCCATCATGTGATTGGAAATCGGGGCCAATCACGTCATTTTCAAACAATCGGAAATGGATCGGGAGCAAAAAAAACATGACCTTGTATCCATATATTAGACTGGATATTGTCCTATTGTGATATGGCATAAGTGTTCTATAAAAATATAAATATCGGATTGGGAAAAATGTAATTGGATTGGATTGGAGACTGTTTCCATCTGTCGTTATTCTGATGGAAAAACATCTCCAAAATTGTTAGGTGGTTAGACTGACAGTTTTGAGTATCCAATGGAGTTAGATTTAGTCAGAAGCACATTTCATTGGTTCAATATTTGTAAAAACCCACACATACATAAAAAAAAGTGTTCAATAGCACTGATTTATTAAAATAAAAGTTAAAATGGTTTCTGCCCAACAGTGACGATATCCTTAAACCACTCCAAAAGCATTTATTTACCCAGTGAACAATACTGTCATAATCTTAAAAACAAATATAAAGTATGTAAGTATATGATAGCAACATAGTTCTCTACCTTCATGGTAGCATCATGACCTAATTGTTCAACTGTCTCTACGTGTCATCTAGTATTCTAGTCGATCTCTGTTAACATGTATAATTGTCTATTATATATTATTGACAATATATTGTAACAACCAGTGGCATGGGGTGATATGCTCAGTCTGAACACTTTGCCAGCTCTGTGAAGAACATTAATGTGTAAACAACTATGGGATTCTGACACAGGTCAGGAAACTGGGGGAAAGAAATGACAGAAAACAAATATATTGTTTAACAATATTAGAGCTGCAGATTCTTTTTCATCTATATGCACTGAATCTGTGATAAATGTAGATAAAATAAGGAAATAATATACAAAATGAATACAGCTTGAGGTTGCTTAATATGTTTAACCAGATGTAACCAATTATTTTATTACTACTGATAAACTTTTTGGTTGACCGATTAATTATTATATTAATCGTTAGACTCAAAATATTCAGATTAGATGTATTTTTTCCTGATGTATTAATGTCACAAATTATAATGCGTTGTTGACTATATATTTTACCTGTATCCTAATGTGTGTATTTGACGGGCACGCTGTTGTCATGCAGGCAGACGATGGGGTATCTCTGCCTACTGGTCTGGGTAAATCTAAATTCAATGTATGGACTCGAACAACAGCAAGAATGGCCACTAACAAACCTACGCCCCATGCTTTGAAAACCCATCCTGATACCATCCCATATGAAGGACCTCAAATCTTTGCACTGGTCCTGCCATGCTATTATTATTATTATTATTATTATAATATTGCACTGTTTCCATCTAGTTTTATTCCATTCATTATATGTAGATGTCCCTAGACATATCAGTAGTTCTAAAAGAGAGGGGCGGACTGCCTGGGGTCATCTGGCAACACGCTGATGGAGTCCTCTGCCTTTCCACACAGCATGCACAGCATTGTGTACTCCTGGACAATGTAAACAATACAATAACATACATGAGATAATCCAACCAATATAGCAGAAAGCAGGGTGAAACATAATGTGCATTGCACCAAATGTGACCAACATAATCATAATATTAGTAGTTCTAGTTAGGCATTATCTGAGTATATTCCATTCAATTATGGCACATCAAAAGAAGCATCCCCCGGCTTAGATGTTTCCTCACCTGGTATTCATCGACAACAGAAAATGTGTACTCATGCCTGGCAATGACATGGTCACAGTTTTTACACACATCTGCAAGGTAAAAATGACAGAATTAGCTTGATATGTGCAATGTGAAGATTTTTTCAATGGAAACCTGGGTGGAAAGCAGTTAGTAGGTGTCTTGCTCAAGGAAACTTCAACCAGTCATAGGCCTGGAATCATATCTGGGACCACTGGGGAGACAGTGGGAACTGAGTGGAAACTTGTGGATAAGGTATAACAAGTTGAACGTAAAGACAAAATAATTCAGATTTACGGTCATATGTCACAATCTCCTCTCCATCCTCATCCTCTGTAGACTTATTACTGATCAGCATGAAGTCCCTTTGGTGACAGTTGGCACAGCCCAGGTAATTCATTAGGTAGGCTCCATTTTCCAAACAGATGTTCCCCTAAAGGAGTCAATGATTTGAGATTCAGGTCACAAATGTGGCACTCCATTGTCAGACCGTTGACATTGTTGTCATGTCAATGTGAATCATGTTACAGTATTTGTGATTTATTGAATACTTTTATTAACAGTTTGCAAGGACAGGCTACAATTACAAGTACAATACAAGGTCTGCTAAAAGAATGGAACCAGAAAAGTATTTTGGCTTGTTTTCATTGGTGTCCCGAACTTTATACTCAATTCATCTAAAACATTGGTTTATAGGATTACTTTTGGGTAAGTTGTAGCCCCACAAGCAGAACCCAAATGTAGTAAAGTTTCTGACACTTTTATGCAAGCTAGGTCCAATCATAAAATCTTTCGGAGGGTTCCGAGAGGGGCTAGGTAAGTTGTTGAAATGTTGAACACATGAGCATACTAGTACTATAGCTACTACCCCTTTCGGAACCAAAAGAGTTCCAATGGGCTGTACAGTACTACTATAAGAATTCTACTGTCAAAATAAAGAAAGTACGTCATACTTACTCTGTTTGGATATTCCTTTTGTACACAGCCGGTGCACATGTTGATTCTTTTCAGTGATCAAACGATGCACGCATCAGCAGTTCAACCTAACCCTGGGCTGGTGGACAATAATAGAGAGAGATTAGATTATTTGAACCGCTGTAAACAAGTCGTACATTTCTATTCGTTCTATTCTAGTTCCACTTCCGCAGCAGACCCAGTCACGTTGGTGCGCGTGCGTGTTGATAGTCTCTGGTGCGCGCGTTGTAGAGCTCTACAACACGTGATCGGCGGATAGACATATACCGGTATCTATGGTTATTATTGTGATTACTTGTAGATCTGTGAAAACTGCCCCTCACCAGCTTCCGGCTGAACCAGGCTTTCCAATTGGCTGCTAATACTCTATGGCTGCTACGGATAAGGAGGTGGGACCCAAACTACGCAAGACAAATGGCGACGGCCTGTTAGTTTCTCTTGGTGCCATGTGAAAATCGCAAGGTAACTTTTGGATTTACGTTATACACCCTATTCAATTCCCCGTATTTCTAGCTAATGGCATCCGTGTTGCCCAATCGAGTCTGTGCGACCCTACGTTTAAAGACTGTTGCACATTCAGTGTTATTGTTGAAACTCTCGGATGAACTCGTGTTCCACTGACACATGTCAATACATGACATCTGCCGAGCCTTTCAGGATGTGTAAAAACGTTACATAGCACATTTGGTGTGAACAAAACGGGGATTAGCGGTAAATTAAGTTATTGATTGTTGCTATATTTGCTCTTGTTTCAGAAATGGCTGCAACCGTAGTTAAAGTGGTGGTAACCGCCACCTGCAATGCTGAAAGAAAAGCCCCAGGGAAAAGAACAAGAACCTACTGTATGGTATGCCGATATAGTTATTTAACTGGGGTAAGTGATTATCAAGCTTGTTCCAAATCCATCCATACATGAGAAAGTAAAAGTCACTAATACATGCAGTCACTGTATTATGATTGATTGATTCATTGCTTGCTAACCTCGACAAAACGTGTTTTCTGCAGGATTCACATTGGCATATGCACAGCATGAAACATCACAAACAACTGGCCATTGCGTTGCCCAGGTGAGCTACAGTATTGTGTTACTGTTAAGTTACTGACACGCCCTGTGTCCCCAATTCTGTCACCTACCATAACCATTTGAATCACAGCATCCCTATTCTTTCTGTGGCAAGCTTGTCGAAAACAGCAGATCTACAAGCTCACTGTGCGTTGTAGTTCGGCTGTTTTCAAAGAGATTTGGTGTTGTGGGGGAAAAAAGAGAGCACTTAGTATAGCGTGCCCCAGTATTGAATGGCTGTGATATTACATACTGTACATTTCATGTATTCCAAATACACAGCCATAGATCACTCCGTTCCCGCCTGATCTTCATGGCATAAAACGACATTGTCCACAAAACCAACTCAACAATAAACAAACCAACATACAGTATAAGACTGTCAGTATATACAGGGTGATAACCAAATTGTTAAATGGTACGTAATATTTCACAAATATTGTGGAAAAATAAAATATCCGATCTACAAGCTCACAACGACTCACACTGCAAGGAGCTGTGGGCTATTCTCACAATATTTATCTGTGGAACAGAGTCAAAGTAAATGTAAATGCCTACATTGCTTTTCATGGTGTGTGTGTGTGTGTGTGTGTGTGTGGGGGGGGGGGTCAAATATGATTATTTTGGTGGGGTCATGCACTGGATTAGTCTTGCTTTATTCCCTGGTCAGTCTCTAATCACTGTACATTTATTCCATGGTCAGTCTCTAATCACTGTACATTTATTCCATGGTCAGTCTCTAATCACTGTACATTTATTCCTTGGTCAGTCTCTAATCACTGTACATTTATTCCATGGTCAGTCTCTAATCACTGTACATTTATTCCTTGGTCAGTCTAATCACTGTACATTTATTCCTTGGTCAGTCTCTAATCACTGTACATTTATTCCATGGTCAGTCTCTAATCACTGTACATTTATTCCTTGGTCAGTCTCTAATCACTGTACATTTATTCCTTGGTCAGTCTCTAATCACTGTACATTTCGTTTTCCTCTGAAGCTACTTCAGTTGCCATTCCATTAGCCCACAGTGACCCAACTCTCTACCATGGACACAAATTAAAGTAAAAGAAAGGGCTTGCAACTCACTTTCAATGCCACACAAACTTTAATAAACTAAGTTTAAGATGGAGGATGTGTGTTATTTTTGAACACTTAAATCCTAAAATTTATTTTATTTACTGTAGTCTAAATTACTGCAAGCACACAAGTAGAACACTTGAAAATAGAATGTTAGTTGAGTGTAGAGAGGCTTAGGATATTATGTATTTTCCTGTGCTTAATTATTATGTATTTTCCTGTGCTCTAATTTTTGAGTCTGACCTTATAGCAATACTTTTTTTTTTTTAATACTGTTATTAGGCATTTTTTGTATGACATCAGAATATTATCGACTGATAATGGGCTACTATTTTCTAGTTAACCACACCTTCTCTCTCTCTCTGTGTGTGTGTGTGTGTGTGTGTGTGTGTGTGTGTGTGTGTGTGTGTGTGTGTGTGTGTGTGTGTGACCTATTATTGTATTATATGCACCGTCATAAGACGAGAGCTGAGATGAGAGCATAAGATGTTGGTTGTTCACTCACCACTAACAAATGTGCTTATTTTTATTGTTTATATCCAGGGAACCATGCCATCATTGCCAGGCATGTAACGCACCCTCCATGTATCTTGAAACGTATGCCCTGCACATCTCCACCGCTCAACACAGGAAGAACTTGGCTCTGCTGCTGAAGAAAAAAGATCATGTAAAGGCTCTTACTGCAAAAGAGACTCTGAGTGATGCAGCCTTTAGCAGAGTCAGGGCTAGAAACCAGGAAACGAAGAAGGAACAGTAAGATTTTTACATACACTAGTACCTTTGCTTTATTCAAGCATAAAGGTGCATTCACCGGATGTGTGGAAAAAATGGTCAAGAACAGCTCTTCTCAGCTAGGATTGTGAATCTGGTCGCAGCAGAATCAGTGACGTGTACAGTATGTTTGCAGTGTTTCTGTTAGGCATGGAAAAACAAGCAAACACAATGTGCGCTTAACAGAGACGGACAATACTCTTGTCCATTCACAATTCTATTAACTGTATGTACAATAGCTCAGGAAATCCACTCACAGCAACAAATTACTTCTCCACCTTTGATGTCTCTGTTTTCTTGGGCAAGAATTGCAGAGGTTGAAAACATTTCTACGTTAGAGTATTTGCATTGCTTCGGCATAGACAACATGCATTTTTAATTGACTTAATATTGAATTACGTTGCTCAAACAAATTGCATCACACACCCAGTGTGTGTGTGTGTGTTTTATTTATTGAACATTTACGATGCCTGTATTAGCAGGGCTGAATAATGTTTCAGCAATGACAATGCAATGTACACAACATTGCAAAGGATGTAATGTAGCTGAGGCAATCATGTTGTACTAATACAAATTACTTCTTGACAGAGAACGAAGTCTAAGCATTATTGGGTAAGCATTTTGCATGATTAATCTGGAAGAAAACAGTGAATAAGATCAAGATTGAATAACTTCTTGGTAACAGTGCTCTGAGGTGGATTGTATTAGGTTGGGGATCACTAAGGAATTTACATATTCACAAACTGTGTGTGTGTGTGTGTGTGTGTGTGTGTGTGTGTGTGTGTGTGTGTGTGTGTGTGTGTGTGTGTGTGTGTGTGTGTGTGTGTGTGTGTGTGTGTGTGTGTGTGTGTGTGTGTGTGTGTGTGTGTGTGCTATATTTCTGTAACTGTTCTTCTTTTCAATTTATCACAGGAAGAAAGCAAAGGGAAAGCAAAAGAAGAAAGAGGCTAAAGCAGGAAATTCAGGAGAAAACAAAAGGCATCAGTCAATCAAGGAATCAGTTTCAACTATGTCAGAAATTGATATCATCAACAGAAATTATGACCAAAGCAACAGTCGGAGTACTGGAGGAAACAGAATTGATACAAAACCCAAGAACTGTCAAGGAATGCCACAACAATCAGTAGGGTATGATGATAGTTACTGTGACTTAACTGCAGACCAGCTATCACATACTGGAGGGATAATCTTAGGGCAGAAGGTTAAAGTATTTGAACAGAAAGAAGAGAGCATTAACAGATCTTCACAACCAGGGCAAGAACGAGTTCAGAATCTCTCTGCCACTACATCCACATGTCTAGACGGACCAACTGACAATGGTCAATTACGGGATGTTGATGTCAGTTCAATACTTAGGCAAGTCAGAAGAGAACTAGGTGTGAGGGAACCATGCAGGGCAGAGCGTGCAGCCCGTAATCAGAAGCAGAGCCAAGAGGCTGGTATCAAGGAGGAAGTGAAAAGCACTGCACAACAAACTGGCTTGGAGAAACCTGACACAGAGCAAACCACTCCATCTTTCACCACATTCATCAAAATGGCTCATAACAAATTAACAAAACCCCAATCTCTACAGTGCCCGCAGGTTGACACTACTATTATTCCTGTGCCCCGTATTGGAATGCGCATCTCCAATGTTAGCGCTGTTAAGTTAAAGAAGACAACACAGTCACAACAGTCAGAGGTGACCTCAGAGAGTAGGTGTGACTCAGACGAACCGTCAAGCAACTGGGAAAGAGGATCATCTAGAGGGCCTTCGGTGCCCATACTTGACACCCTGGCAGCTTCTCTCACTCGACAGTCGACATCTGCTGAGCCCAACCTAGATGCCGCTCGCAGAATCCGACATGTCAGCGAATCGGTTAAGACGGAGCCTGAGAAAGAGGGGCGACTCAGACCAACCGTTCAGAAGTTGCTCGGCTCATCGGGGAAGGTCGACTGGAATGAGATGTACCAGGAGGTCAGCAGGAAGAAAAAAGAGAAGATCAAAGGCATGCCCAGGTGGGGGAGTCAGCAAGACCAAGTTAGCAATTGTTCTTCTCCGCTATTAGCGGCACTCTATCACAGTGGTTCCCAAAGTGGGGTCTGGGGACCCCTAGGTGTCCTTGAGAGAGTTCCAGGGGGTCCCCAGCTAAATGATAGCTGGGAACCAAATGGATCCTAACGGCTTCATTTGGTTCCATTTGTACACTCGGAGTTAAATTAATTTAATTTAATTAACATTGATTTTACAATAATAAATTGGGGTCCCAGAGATAGAGATGGGTGACTGTACTAATAATGTAATGTAGCCTAATTTAGGTCAAGCTGGGGGTGGGGGTCCTTGAAATGAAAATAGAGCCATAAAGATCTTCTCTTATGGGGGTCCTTGGCATATATTTTCTAATGGGGGGTCCGCTTGCTAATGAGTGTCAATTTGGGGGTCCTTGGGCGGCGGTCCTTGGGCGGCGGTGGCTCAGGGGTAGAGTGCCTGGATGGGAACCGCAAGGTTGCCAGTTCGAACCCGGGCTCCCCCAGAGTTACTGTCGAAGTGTCCTTGAGCAAGACACTGAACCCCTAATTGCTCCCGATGTGCTAGTTGGTGCCTTGCATGGTTTCCGCTGCCATCGGTGTGTGAATGGGTGAATGTAATGCACAATCTATGTAAAGCGCCTTGGATAAAGGCGCTATATAAATGCACCATTTACCATTTACCATTTACCATGAAAACGTTTAAGAACCACTGCTCTATCATGTCTGTCTGATCATCCATCTGTCGAAAACTTAGGTTCCAAACAAGATATCTCAATATCTTGTCAGATTACCATGAATCTTGGAGCATCCTAGGCTTTTGTGTTGCTAAATGTAGGCGACAAAGTGTTATGCACACCTGTATGCTCTGAGGCGGGTGCATATAGGCAGGGGTCCTGACCTTCCTTGAGATGCCTGAAGAAGGTCTTTGACCGAAACGTTGCCTGTTGTGGCAACCCAGGGGAGAACAGGTACAGATTCACAATAAAACAAGAGGCTCGGAGTCAGAGGCAGCATAAACTTAAATCATCTTTTATTTAAAGTCTTAGGGAAAGGGGCAAACGGGGCAACACATCAAAATAAAGGTTCCTCTTCTGGGGGGGCTTAGGCTTCCATAGTTACTTGCAGTCCTGTGGGCAGAGCAGAGAGAGAGCAGGGACTTTTAGTTGGGGGAGGGTGCTGTAGGCTCTCCCTTGAGGAGTTCCGTCGGCTTGAGAGATCTCCCTCATACCAGCCTCATGCACAGAGAGATTCCTCCAGCAGCAGTTCAGACTCACTCCCCAGACCGCTTGGGCGTCGGCTCTTTAACAGCTTCTGGTGATGGCCTGACTGGCTGCAGGTGCGTCCATGTCCAGGCTCCCATTGGCTGCAATACCTGTACCGGGTGATAGACTCCCTCTATCACCTCCCCCAGCCTCATTCTGTGGGGAATAGGCCTGGCTGTTTCCCCTGGTTTGCCACACTGTACATAAAGTTCGTATTGCAAGTACAGACGGTGTGCGGGTCTCTGCACTGTGCAACTGTGTGTTGCTAAATTTACAATTTTTATTTACAGTTTGAGAAACACCTTTTCTATAAAATCAACTGAAATTGTTTTCATGCATTTGTTGTACAGGTTTGGGATTGAGATGATGAAACCCCACTCTGACCAAGGAGATGTAAGGCAGGACCAGGACATTGCCCTATCAGAGGGCTTCCACTGGGATTCTGTTTTGCCTAGCGATCCTCCACCTGCGCCCTGTGCCCTACCCTCCTCACCTCAAAACACAGCGGTTAATGATTCCATCATAGAGAGACCGTCACACCCTTTAATGCAAGAGCCTTTGGAGGAGCCGAATGCTGCTCTGGGGGGTGGCAGGAGCATCCAAGCCATGATGACAAAGGACCGTATAAAAGTGGAACCAGATGACAATGTGCCATCGGGAAGAAACCTCAATGCTGAGAATATAATGAAACGGAAGACGGTAAGGAGATGTAGATGTCATCAGTCAACCTCAACCTTTTTACTCTGTAACGCCTCAGAAAATATTTGGCTCTCCAAGTACCACCATGATGACTGCGTTAAAATACAGTAGAGTAGACCTATCCCATCCAATTCACCTATGCACAGTGCACATGCCGGAAACATGCCTTCTTCAGTCTTTTTCATAGTCAGTTGTGTATATGTTACACTACAGTACAAGTGAGAAAAACGGAACAGGGGCGCCCGTTTTACCGGAACGGGAGGCCGTGGGTTAAACACGTCATCAGGCACAGGGGTGGCGATCACTGGCTGTCGGTGGACCCGGTTGGCCCGTAGGCCTCCCGTTCGTCGTCTTTTTCCCGGTCTCGTCCCTTCCTGTTCGGCACGCCTGTTCTGAAGTTGTCACACAATGCCACAGCCAGCAAGAGACTGTAGTACTGTAACTTATTCAAACACATTAAGTGAAAACAACTGTACTACTGTACTAGCCTATTTCTCACACACACACACACACTTTACCGGCTTTACCACTGGTGGGTACACGTACCACAGGTTGAGAACCACTCAAGTAAAAGATATTAGTTGTAATGAGGAATGTACATACACGGATGCTCACCATCCAACATATACTGAAACATAGCCCATAGTGGGTTTGAATGTGAGACGCACGGGATCCGTTCGTAATTATGACGGCGCATTAGTCCAACAACGTGGCTTCGCATGCAGTTAGAGTTAGGGACAGGGTTAGTAATGGGGCGAGTTGGAATAATGACTGTCTACACACCCGTTTGGTATCAGATCACCCCTGCAATCCTACACACCCGATTTTAGCTTTCAACAACTTTGCTAGCTTGTCATTTATACATCCCACATTTACCTCCCACATTGTCACCCAGTGACCAGATGTCATACTGTATATTCAGTTCATGTTGAACTGCCCTCCCCCACCCCCAGTATAACACAGCTTGCAAATTGCACATCACAAAAATAGCAACATTTGGAACATAGAAAGATAATGTCAAGGAAGGGAACAATCCACACTGATCATGTTGTTTCTCTCTAGTGCCATTTGTTAATGTGAGATACAAATTCTCAGGTTGTATAAGTCATGGCTTCCCAAAGTGGGGTCCTTGAGGGAGTTCCAGGGGTTCCCCAGCTAAATGATAGTTTGTAACCAATTAAGTTAAATTAACATTGATTTTACAATATGAATTGGGGTCCCAGAGATAGAAATGCCATTTAATGGGGGCCCGTAGCCTAATTCAGGTCAAACCGGGGGCCCTTGAAATGAAACTGGTTGACAATCACTGCTAGAGCAGTAAACAGCTTTTCTTATGGGGGTCCTTAGCATATATTTTCAATTGGGGGTCTGCAGGCTAATTAGTGTCAATTTGGGAGTCCTTGACATGAAATAGTTTGGGAACCACTGGTATAAGTTATACTGTACTAAGCCACTTAGCCAGAAAACTGATTAATTTAGCTAACTGTCTGAAAGCCTTTTCAGTTGCACAGGGACACCAACAGCCATCAAACGCTGGGTATTGTTTCCTTGTGAGCTGATGCCCGTCAAGGGGTTTGTGCATGGCTGTGAATGTTGGTACTTCAACAGGTGTATTGTCATAACTTTGTGTTGTTTTCCATCAGGATGGTGATAATATGGGCTTTGCTACTATGGAACAAAGTGGAAAAAAGAGAAGAGCAACATCAAACGAGGGTAAATAAGATATTTTATGTATTTATTGACTCAATATAAATATAATGATTGCCTCAAGTTGCAAATAAAGTCCATCCAAATGTGCGTATACAAAGGAGTGGGAAAATAATTGACAATAGATTTATTTCAACCTTTTTGTGTCAATGTAGACCAGTCCAAAGTGGACCAGCTCTTGATGGTGTCTCTTAAGGAGGATAAGCTGTGCCAGTCACTGCAGGAAATTGACAATTCACTGATTCATGCCCGCAACGCCTTGCAGGCTGCGTACACAGAGGTCCAAAGACTACTGCTGCTCAAACAACAGGTAGCCCACACCATCAATGGACAACAAGCTACTAACTAGAATATAAATTAATTTGTGCTATTACTGGATGTGTTAAGTTCACTTTACCTCAGAAACATTGATTAACTCTCTCCCCCCCCCCCCCACCACACACACACACACACACACACATACACACCTGTTTTTAGTGTACCAATGAGGTCAACACTCTGAGGACCCAGCGAATTGAGATCCTGCAAGGGATGCAAGGTAGGAGTTTACATTGAGAAAGCATTTTATACATATTTTTAATAAGAGTAATAGGCCCTCCACTCCAATCACTATAACTTTAAAGATATTGTTTTTAAAATCATAAATAAAGTGGATGGCAGTGTTCACGCCACAACTATAACGATGACTGAACAATTTAGATATAGTTTCTTGCTGTGGAGACCTTTGCACACCATATGGCTGGTTTATTTGTGCGAGTTTATTCACACATTCATATTTTTCAAACTATATCCAGTCAATGCAATACATATCGGCGTTGGAATTGCTGCCTGTTATTTTTTGGGACCAGTTTCGCACTTATTTTAGCACATCTGAACCTTAAGTCACTTGTAGTATGACATGATTTGAATGTGACTTTCATAGGGCTATTGTCAATTATCGTGTTGCCCATTTCCGTTGCCCTCAGGTTGTACCGGCATTTAATGGGCAAGAAACGGTTAACCCCATTTATCTCTCCATGTCTTGTTCAGATGGGTACACTGATGTGGGAGAGAACAATGGCTCAACTCTGGCGAGAGCTGCCACTATGTCTCCAACGCCCCCTCCTTGTTTATCCAACCCCACTACGACCTCGGCCTTACACACACCACCTAGCAGAGCCTCACCGTCTTCCATCACCCTTACCTCTGAGACTCTTCCAAGGGTGTTAAAAATGGAAAGATGTGAACCGTGGGCAGACGAACCGGCCCGTCCACATTGTAACCGTGCATCTCCTCAAATGGCTAGCAGTCCCGTTCCTGTTCTCCTCCCCAGCTTACTACTCCCGCCGTCGCACACGCCTGCGGCCCCACCAGCTGTAGCACAACGGACAGAGTCCATCACGGGGAGAACCCAAGATGAGCCTGTTTCTGCTCAACACACGAGAGGAGAGAACGATAGCGACGGCTCTTTAGATCCCTTCCTGAGCTCCGACGTCATTGACATCGAGGACTCTGATGACGAGGTCTCTAAACCCTCAGTGGCTCCTCAGAGTGCTGCTTCAGTGGCTCCTCAGAGTGCTGCTTCAGTGCAGCTCAGTACTGCTGCTGGTCAGACGCTGAAGATTAAGAACGAGTTTAAGGACTTGGTCAGGTCAGTTCCATCCAGAGGTGCATGTGTTGTAGGGCTGGGCATTAATGACTTCAAATCAATATCACGGGTATTACGATTTAAGGAACGTTTTATTTTAAATAACTAAAATGGCAGATGTGCAAGCTCAAAATGCATCATGATGTGGTGTGTTATTAACTTGTACAAAGTAGATAGGCTATTATCACCACCATTAGGAATAAGTTGTTAATCAGACTAATTGATTTAGTCGAATATAACATTTATTTGAATGTTTTCGTGTTGATATACAGTATAATAAATAGAAAACATAATCTAAAACAAAACCCTGGCTGCTTCTTGATTATTCGATTAACATACAGGAAAGATTAAGACTGTTATTGGTTCTACTTCGGGTTTTGATATTTTTTTGGTTAATTGCCTAGCCCTAATGTGTTGTATAATTTCCTCAATAGTAACGGGCCCAAGTTCAGATAATCTTATATTAATTATTAACAAGACATTTCTGTTGTTCCCTCAGAAAAATTGAAGTTCCATCAGTCTCTGTGAATAATCCTGGTGAGTTATCAAATTTCCTGACTTTATTGTCAATGTGTCATAGAGGGATTTGTTTTCACAGCCTGTTCAACATCGAAATACATAAATAAATAAAAACAGCATACAACACTTAGAACACTAACATTCAGGTAAATACATATCTGTAGAATCAGAAAATAAATACTGGTAAATAAAATTCATACTTTGTAGCACAAAGCAACATGTCAGGGAGGCAGTTTGTTTAATGCTGCAGTGACTGAATGGACCAAACTACCACTAAAGCAAGGTTAAAGTCCATCTCCGTCCAAATGGTGGTATTGAGAACTTTATGAGAAGTGCTCATTGAGAGTTTGATGAATGTTGTTGGCTATAGCACACGCTAGGTGATTGAACAGTGTGATGTCTTTGGCAAAATGCTAATTTATTAATTCAATACAGGAAGCAGACATGGAGGTAGCCGAGACTAAAATGTTGAGGTTCTCTCTGGAATTAATAAGGAGATATAAAGCCAGAGAGGCCAGACTGAGGTGGTTTGGACAGAGGAGGGAAATTACAGAGGAGGGATAGTGAGCAGGGATGCTAATTGTTAATAGCTGTTAAGAAATTCTTCAATTAAACTTAACAGTTAACCAATAATAGAAAAATCAGCGGTTCCATCATTGGGCGGTTTTCTGTGAATGTAATGCTGTCTGCGTGCGAGTGGCCAAGGAACACACACACGCCTGTTAAAGTCCCCCCCAACTTGGTAGCCACAGAAACGTCTCTGCTTTTGCATATGATGTGACAGACAAGACAGTGCACTTTTCATTTCATTTTATTCCTCATACAAAGATGCCATTGCCATGCCCTGGCCTGTATCGCAAATGGTCAAATATTTGATTAAGGAATATAATATGCTTTTGTATTCTTTCTGTATATCCGCAAAATGTACAGTAGATTTCCATGTTAGACATTGAGGGAAATTAAGATTCTCAGATACAAATAAAAATAAATGCCGCTTATCAACTAACCGGTTAATCGATCGATAAGATAGTCAAAACGTATATTTGGGCCCAGGCGGTGGTGTAACCGTTTGGGCACCTGACTGGTAATCCAGTCGCAGTGTGCCGCGGGTTCGACTCCCGAGCCCGACACAGCCTTTACTGCATGTCTTCCCCCATCTCTCTCCCGTTTCCTGTCAGCCTATTGTCTGTCCCTTCAAAAAAAACAATAAAAGGCGTAAGCCGCAAAAAAATGTCTTAATTTTTTTTTATATTTGTAGAAGGATGTTGAGGTTTGAACAGCCAGGCACGAGGCCTAGAGGAAGACCAAAGAGGAGATTTATGGATGTAGTGGGAGAAGTGAAATGGAGACAAACGATTTGTTGTGGCAACCCCTGAAGGGAACGGCCAAAAGGGAAATAAGACAGTACCATAATAACCTTTTAATTGAATAAGTCATCTCCCATCTTTTCAGAGTCTGCTGACATGGCTTTGGAAGAAGAGCCTGCCTTGGGTACATTCAAGAACCACACAGGACCAGTCTATGGCATGCAGGTCCACGGCGGGTTACTCTATACTTGCTCAGGAGACAACACAGTGCATGCCTACAGTCTGGTGGTATGCTCTGACCTAACTACTAATAATAATTTACTTGAATAGTGGTTTACTTTTATACAACATTTGCAAGCTGTCAAAGCACTTTTCATGATGGATTATTTAATTGCTGCCATCTCAAATGATTTATATTTGTATATCAAATCAAATCAAATCAAACTTTATTTATACAGCGCATTTACATCGACCAAGGTCGAACCAAAGCGCTTCACATATGCATAGCATAATTACAAAATACAAACACAAGCAAACAGAAAAAGGGATAAAATAAAGCAATAAATTCAAAGAGAGAGCAAAAAGTAAAATTGGCAGTCCATAGGAACATAGCTCGTGGGCAGACTTAAATTAAATTGAATTAAAAGCGATAGAGAAAAAATGAGTCTTTAATAAGGATTTAAAAACCGTCAAAGACCGAGCAGCGGTCCATCTATTAGTCAAAGTACAGTACAAAGTTACATTATGTTTGTGTAATGATGGGTCACTTTATAATTTATATCATTCCAGACCAAAGACTGTGTGATGGTGTTTGAGGGCCACACAAACAAAGTAAATTGTTTGCTGGTGTCATCACTGCCCAGCCTGCCTGTGCGCCTCTACACTGGATCTAGTGACAAGACTGTCTGCTGCTACAGTATAAAGGTACAACGCCAACACAACACAACACATGGCCACACATTTTTGGTCATAAATTATTGTTGCCTGAGGCTGATGGTGGCATATGCAGCATCCATCCCCCCCCCCCCCCCCCCCCCCCCCACACACACACACACACACACACCAAAGTTGTTTCCTCATCTGCATATTTCTCTTGTATCGTTCCACTTTCGGTGTGACCACCATTCAATCTTCAACTAACTACTGAACTACACAAACGCGCAGCAAATAGGGAAGATGAATTCTGTGACTAGTTAAAGGTGAATAAAAAATAGCTGGCTCAATATCGTAAATATGATGCAATGTGTTTGTCAAAACTACACAAACCTCTAGGTTGCCCTTACAGTATCTTTCTCTCTCATTCACTAGTCGAAGAAATGCCTGGATCAGAAATCTCTTCCAGATCGAGTGTTGTGTTTACACATTGCCTGGAAAATTCTGTATGTGGGGGTCGCCGACGGATCAGTGTTTAGCTTTGATGTAAAGGTAAGCCTGCTTCCTCCATGTTACCTCCAGAGTACTGCCATGTATCTTCAGATGCGTTTTGTTCTCCTAGTGAAACTCACTGCCAGGTGACAAGAAGCGGCCTTGGCAACGCACATGTCAAAAGAGACTGTGGGCTGTATTTCGCGTGTCTTCAGTACCAGGTGCTCTTTGGCCACTCAGAATAGCCAAATGGCATTGATCACGCCTCCAGGTCTTTAGTTTACTCAAGTTAGGAAATAAGACCTGGTACTTAAGACACGCAAAATACAGCCCTGTATGCGCTTGCTAGGACCAACTGTGGGAGTTGGCAGTGATATGGGACTAAGGGATCTGGTATAAAACTAAATGCTGAGAAAAATATTAATTTGAAAAAGCTAAATTTGAATGTGCTTAACCTCTGACTCCACCATCATGCTGAACTTTAGACCTTATGCCTTTATAGTACATAATTATTCCCTGTTTGTTTTTTCTCTCTCATAATTATCTGCTTCTGAAGACCCTGAAACAGCTGGATGTGTTTGAATGCCACGGTACCCGAGGTGTGAGCTGTATGTCTACAGCCCAGGAGGGGGCTCGCAGGATACTGCTAGCTGGGTCGTATGACAGCACCATTAGTGTGCGCGACGCCAAGAGTGGCCTGATACTGCGCACACTGACGGGTCACACCAAGACCGTACTCTGTTTGAAGGTTCCGAACCTCACTCTGTTTTCACACAACTTGCATACTTTGAATTTGCTCCAATTTATTTGACTTTCAACATTTATAGGCATGCGATTATAATGTTTGTAAACTATGGAGCAAATTGCACCTGTATTTTCAGTTACTATGGGTTTAACGGCAGGGGAAATAAAGCTGTCAATATTCTTGGTCTTTTCAGGTGGTGAATGACCTTGTCTTCAGCGGTTCGAGTGACACATCTGTTCATGCCCATAATGTCCATGTAAGTAAAATAAATGATGAAAGATGATGAGTTTAAGGATCAAACTAAGTGTACCATAAATAAAATTGGATATTCTGTCTAGATTTCTTCCTTGGCTGTAACTAAGTCACATACAACCACTAGTCTGACTCTGAACCCAGGGGGACCAACCTATGATACACCTTATGGCTTCTGAGATTCACTTTCCCTTTGCCACAGGGACAGCCTGCATAGTGATAAAACCTTTCACCGCTGAATGCGCCCCCAAATCCCTATCCTGATTCCTAATGTTTATAGAATTTATTAGGAGCAGCTAGTCTTCCTGGGGTCCACACAGAACATAAAAACATGACATTAAGCTAACATTACATTAAGCTAGCAAATCGACTATTTTTGTCTTACACAAACAATTAACAATGAATGGATGATGTACGACGATAAGAGCACCCCCCACTTCACACCCGGGTGTGATTTATACACAGGTTTAATGTTTGTCTTTAGTTCAATGTTTGTTTTGTAAAAGCCATTGACAATGAAGGGCAAATTTACATCATAATGTAACTCATTACGTCATATTGTCTCTTTATTGTTAATGGCGTTTAATGTTTGTGTTGCCACGGTATGTTTTACATCACCTAATCAACATGAGTTAGACTTTAATATATTAGCGCCCTCACTTCACGTCACGGGTGTGATTTTTTTCTTTTCGGTCTGCAGACAGGAGAGTTGGTACGCATCTATAAGGGCCATAGTCACGCCGTCACCGCAATCGCCATCTTGGGGAAGGTCATGGTGACGGCTAGTCTAGACAAATTTGTCCGTGTGCATGAGCTACAGGTACGTATTGACTCTTAACATGGAATTGTACTCCTAATATGAGAGATCCCTCACTTAGGCATTTTCATCTTAATGGTTGACATCTTATTGGTCAAGTTAACATTATAACTCAAAACTAATATGCAGCCTTTTCCAAACGTTCTCTTTTTTCCTGTGTTAGTCACATGACCGCCTGCAGGTGTATGGGGGTCACAGTGACATGGTGATGTGTATGACCATATACAAGAGCACGGTACGTAGTGTTCATTTAAAAAATGATGAATGAACACTGATAATTTTACTGTGATTCTTAAAGTTTTAGTGTGCTGGAGTCAGCATTTTAGAAGGAATGATGAGACCTTCCTGAATTTCCCTGATCAACATAATTTTCGGTCATTGAGCTGTGGCTTATCTGTTTCCCACTCAGATCTACACCGGTTGCTATGATGGAAGTGTTCAAGCCGTCAGACTCAACTTGATGAAGAACTTCCGCTGCTGGGTATGGATATACGGCTGCATAATATCATTCTTGACATTGCATTGTGACTGGCTCAGAGGCATTCCAAAATGTGCCGATATCCCAATAACAACACTCTGAACATAGCAATGGTCACTGCCTGCTTACCCTCTAACATTAGCTGCCACAGCGTGTTTCCACCAACACTTAAAATTATAACAATCTTACATTGGTCTAATTTGATGTAGTTGTAAGCATAATAATCTTAGTTTGTTTTTTGTTATAAAAAAAGTACCGGTAAATGTAATTTTGTGGTATTCTTAAAGGTGATATAGGCAAGTTTTCAGTGTTTGTACACAGAATTGATCGAGTGTTTCCAAACAAATTAAAATCTAGCTCCACCCCCCTCCCCCCGTCATTCTATTGGCTGAGCCAGGTCACTTCAGGCTATGGGGTTGTTGTTGCTGCTGGGAGGGACGCTATGGATATTGCGCTCGTATGGCTAAATATGACATTAAAAAATTATGAATTTCTATCGATATCATAGTTACAACAATGACATTGAGTTGACATGTTTTTTTAAGGGTAACTGTAGCGTAATCACAATATCACAAGACTGACACGACGAGTCCCGCAAATGAGGAAGTAGGAAGTAGTGGAGCAGACTCACTGGCTCTCAATTCAATTATCTTTCATTTGTAATCGTGCATATAAAACATATTGCCCCTCAAATGCCCCAGCCACTACAGCATCGTTCATGTGAACTACTTTGTCCACGGTTATTCATCGCTATGATGATCAGCGACGGCTTGTCACCGTTGGCGAGCACGGGTTGAATGCAAGCTTCAAGCCGGCCGGACCACCAAACCATGCGCTATACATAGCGATTCTCATAATTTCAACAGGCTTACATATTACATCATAAACATACTATTTCACATGAACAATGGTGAAACTAAGATATGGGGATAATATTATACTTGCAAATTGCAAGTATAATATTATCCCCATATCTTAGTTTCACCAATGCGATTTCATTGCAAGTTGCAATGAAATCACATTGCGTTTTCATTATAATACTGCTGGGTCGAACACACAGTCACAGCCTCGCGCTGCAATTGGCTAAGACTCCGCGTCACCCCCCACACAGACCCTCCTCCCAACACGACGCTTCCGTCCCGCGACATAAACAACAGTGGATATAAACAGATACAAACACATAGAGGGAGACAAAGGGAGAGTGTATGTCTACAGGGCAGCAGCTCAGCATCAAAATATAGGGGAAGATAGAGGGAATAAGGCCACAAATATAGATAGATAAATATGTTGATTTTTGGCTGAAAACTTGCCTATATCACCTTTAACTACCACTTAATTGCATTAGCATTTTTACTGGCTGACGTGGCTTACAAAGACACATCTTTAGTGCAGCATGCAACCCGTTATTGAGATATGAGCATCAAGCATTGAGTTGTTTGGCGGAAGTCTGCACCCAGACCACACTACAACGCGGAGCGGAGCAGCTGACAACAGTGGCTAATGTTATGAGCTAACTGTAGAGCAGGAAAGCCATAACAAAACACAGTGATTTAACCAACAAAAAAACGAAAACTGGGATCAAATCCAGGTAGAAGAGGAAATTTACATAGTGCGGCTTTAAATAAAGAAATATAACATGTGAATTATTCTTAAGATGAGTGCTCGCCTTTCTCTTTTTAAAATGTCTTCTCAACTCACTTTTATTTATGTTTTCCAACTCTACTCTCTGTCCAGTGGCATGGCTGCAATTTCATCTTTGGCATTGCTGAACACCTGCTGCAGCACCTGCTCAGAGACCACAGCAACCCTCAGCTGCAGTCAGTCAAGTGTCGCTGGAGAGATTGCAACACCCTCTTCTCCACGCCAGACTCCGTAAGACAGGTAATGCACGACAGTCATTTGATACCTTCTGTTCCCCTCGAGAGCTCTACGTTCTGTAATGTGTGGATGTTATAGCGTGGGAGTGATGTCACTTAAATGTATTGGACTGTGCCAAATATGTGAATGTAATGTAATTACATTAGGCTTTATGTAAAATGAAAACAAGACTAAGGTGCTAAGACATGGGTGTGTTGTATAGGTTTGTCTTGTGCTTCATGAAATGAATGCCACAGCGCCTCAGGACATCAGGGTTAGATAGGATAATGAATACTGAATTATTCCACATTTCCCTTTCCCTGTTCTTTATTCTTCAGGATCTACCAGATCACATGCAGTACCATGTGGATAACAACAGCAAGCTGGAGATATAGAACACAAACCTTAACTGCAGCAGATGAGTCTGGTGCTCCCACCAGTACATGACACCAGCTAAGCCTCTTTGCATTTGTTTTTAAAGGGCTCGACCCATTTTTCTTAATGGTTCCTGTTTTTGTATATTTATGATCACGTCCTCGTGGACTGTGGTCCTTATGTTCGCTCAGTTTTCGCAGGGACACGGCGAGAGACACTTAATTTCAGTGCTAATCTTTTTGGATTCCTAAACCTGTTAACTGATATCCAGTATCCAACAACCTGCAATAATCAGTTAAACTGAAACCCATTGAGCCAATGAACATTAAAGCGGTTAAGTAACAACAGGTTACATACTTGGTCAATCCATTGTTTGTAAAATTGGTTGCTCATTAAAGGGACACTTCAACCTTTTTGCCAAAAGAATATATGTTAATGACGTTTAGAAGATGTAGAACACTTTCCTGGAGGGGAGGGGTCTTTATGTGTGTAATATGTGGTTTTATATTTTAGCACTGAGCCCAGTGTCTGATGTCATGGACACTGGGCTCACTTAAATCAAAAATATCTAAAACCACATATTACACACATAATGGCCCCCAGGGAAGTGTTCTAAATCTTCTAAACGTCATTAACATATATCTTTTTGCGAAGTGTCCCTTTTAATGTTTTTTTCCGAATCTACATATTGTCGCTGTCCTACATTACTTTCCTACTTTGTCATACTACAGTGTCATGCAAAAATATCAGACCTACAATTACGTAAAAGTGAAGGTGGTTACAGTACCGGTAAGTCTCTGTGGGTTTTATTTAACCAATGAAACGTATTAACAAGAGCTTGTGACTAAGTAATAACTACATTGGAGCCATTGTTTTAAACATATAAGGTTTCCGCAGGACAGCAACAATATGTTAAGAGTTTAATGTGTTTATTGTGGGCTCTGTTGGTTCACAAGAAGAGGATTTTATGGAGAATGTAATTGTGAATTGATAATTTGAGTGATGTGATTTGATGTACAGCAGTAGCCTTCTGCTACTTGGAGAAGGATTTTCTTTTTGCATTTCCTACCAATATATGCACATTTCCATTACCATTGCATATTGGACATGGCTTTTGTTTGACATCAAATACTGTGACTTATTTCTTCAAAAACAGTATTTTGTTCTGATATTTCTTGTCTGATATTTTAGCAGCATTAAATGCCACCAAATCCTAGAATGCTTTTCATAGTCTGTATTGTTTTTGTCATGGACTAGTATCTCCTACCCTCAACCTGAACAAAATTGACTTTAACTGATTGCCATCCTTAGAGCCCTGCAATCTCATTAGTAGTGCTAAAAAACAACATTTAAGCAAATTCTTATTCGTGTCAGAATCGGGTATAAATATTGCATGTTAACTTACAACACATTGTAAACGACAGTAGAAGCTGTACCGTAAAGGTGCCACAATTTAAAAAGTAGTACTGTAGGTGCATTTTGGCATAGATGAAAGACTGGTGTCACCAAAACCAGTGGGGTAAATCTTCTGCAAACTGCCGGTTTTGGCCTGAGGGTGGCACTAGAGGACAGGTAATGGTTTCACTCAAATTATTACAGTTCATCCTCCAGAGGGCATGAATGCACTGAGCAGACGTTATGGCGATCTGCCTCATTAGATTTTGTGATCATAGGCCTACCTTTATGTTGTGCAAAGAGGAGGTTTTGGACTAAGGCGGATGCTAGAGCAAAGGCCAGTGTTTCTGTCAAAGTCTACAACAGTTTGTACATTCATCATGTTGTGTTGTATGTCTCTTGATTTATTTGGGTCTTTTGTTATGCCTTTATTGACAGGACAGTAGGCTGACAGGAAATGGGGAGTGACACGCAAAGGTTTACGGGATCAGAATTCGAACCTGCGACACGCTGTCAGGCTGCTACTGTAGGTGGCTGAACCGATGCATTCTTACATTTGACATTTTGTCAAAACAATACAAAACATTTATTTTTTTAGATTTGGTTTACTTTTTTGTAGGACAAATTAAGGAAACAGATACATACAGTACTCATGACCCATAAATGTGGGTCATCTGGTCTTTCACTACCGGTATTCCACTATGCGACAGTCAGGGATTTCAATAATACAATCCAATCCTGAGTATCAGTTTAACCATATTTACATTCAGTAAATTAACACTTAGTTTTAACAATATCAGTAATATGAATAATTTATTTAAAATGTTAAACACTTTCAACCCCCTGCACCCCTGTTCTGGGGGGAATATTTGTCAAAAAAGATCAGATCTATAGAAGATCTACAAGCTCAAAGAGCTTGTAGAGTCTACACCATATCTCTCCCCAAAATAGACTGAAAAAAGCGGAGACTAGAGGGTTTAAGTGGTTAAAGAGAATCACCAGCCACTCAAATTGACATGAAACACATTTTTGATACTGTAGATCTGAATCTTGCCTTGGATTTGTTTGTAGGCAAATGCCATATATACCTACAGTATATGGCAGGTCAGGGAGTCTTAGAAGGCAAGTTGAACTATGAATACAGGGTCAACTGGAGCCACTGCAAAATACAATAGAACAAGGTGGGCATTAAGTATTTTATGATAAAACTTGTGTGTGTGTATATATACATACAGAGCGAGAAACTGGAACTGGTGTACCTCAAGGACATTGAGCTTGATGATGCCGTCTCCATCCTTGTCAAAAGCATTGAATGCCCCTGTAATAAACCCAACACAAACTTTTATATTCATCTATATACATCGATCTCATGATTATATTGCAGGGAAATGGAAACTTGGGAGAAGAAAAAATAGAAAAAATGGAAGAGGGTGAAATTTGACCCTCAACTATTTCCTAAACAATGTGCCAAACAATCTAAGACACATCATTAATAGCTAATGCATCTATGACAAACTACACTATCGTCCATGCCAAAGTGTTTGGTAGTCTATCTTTACTGTATAATACAATATACAACCAGTTTCTCTCGCATTCACAGCTTTCTTTGAAGTCTGTACTTACTGAACATGCCCTCCAATCTCACAAAGCAACAGATGAAGCTGTCGAAGTCGATATTGAGGTGTTCATCAGCATAGCGCATGGCAATGATGTCATATAACTGTTTGTTGAGCTGAAAACCTTGATGTGGACACAATGAAGCAGTTAACTACCTTCATCTCAACGGGACACTGCATTGATCTGCCAAGTATTAATTAGAAATACATTTTGACCATTTATATCTGTTATGAGTTGATAAATAGTCAGTAAATACTTTTACATTTTTTAAATGTAAAATTACTGTTTTCCCCTCAAAACACTTTTTTGCTAAACTCCCACTTTGTATTAACACCATAGTGCTAACCTGCATCATTAACTGCATTCCTCATCTCAAAACTGCTGATGCAGCGTTTCTTGTTGGGATCATAACGTTTGAAGATCAGCTGTGAGAGATTAACGCAAGGATCATAAAATGAGACCCGGTTAGTCTGCATCAACAAGGGATCTGTCAAGTTTCACGTACAGTATCATCCTTAACAGAGATTCTTTAAAAAAAATGAAATGCTGTCCTACCTGCCACTCTTTGATCTTTTTCCACAGGTGTTTAAACTCTTGAAGATTGAGCTTTCCTGTACCGTCCGTCTGAGGTATGTTCAGTTATGGCAAGAACTGTAGAATGCTATAAAGTTAAACTACTACTGCTCGAAAATCTTTCAATTAATACAAACGTGGATAATATTCTGTAGAAGAGGGTGGTCATTTTGCTGTATATTGCTGAATATTTCAGTGACCCGTTGAATGTCACCTCATTTCTGTTCAGGAAAAGGTCAAGCACCCTGCAAGACCCAGTGATGCTTTTGGGCAACATTTATATTGTGAAGTTGTGTGAATTTTTGCCTCTGTGGGGGGTATTTATATGCAAATATCCTAGCCAATGGCATTGTAAGGCTTTACTATTATTTTGAAATAATAAATCCGGGTTCTAATCAGTCAGTTTCCTTGAAACGATTTCCCCAGTCATGGGTTTTAAACTGTCAAACTGAGGACCATCAGACACATTTCTGCGTCTTAATTTTAGCACTGCCGAGTCATGGGGTTCAGAAGTGGCCTGACTGCTGTCAATCAAATGAAAGGATACATCCATGAGTGCGATCATACTTCGACACGTCTCCAGGCTGAAGCCCTCTGTCTGTATTTGATTGTCTGTAGAAAAGGCAGAGCTGACATGAGTAGGCATCTCACAAAATGTATAAGTGAAAGTGAAGGAATCTTATTTTTAATTTTTTCCATTTTATTCCAGTGTAGGCCTATACTCACGTTTTGCCAATACTCTCTGCATGACCACTTTAAACTCATTGGAGTTGATCTGCATATCCTGAACGAGGGGAAAGTAACGGTTCACATTAACTCACTCACTGGTATATACAGGTAAATCTTAAATAATTTAGTGTCTGTCATGTGTTGTTCCGTTTCCCCATCTTGACATGTCTCCTCACCTCGCCAGCAATGTGCTCATAAATGGCTCTAAACTGCTTCTCCTCTTCAGTTTCTTCCACAGGCTGGAGAATCTTTAGCTGAAAAAGAAAAAAGTCAACAAACGATACGAGTGTTTAGCAACAAATAAAAGTGTCCATTTCATATATGCTTTTCACTAGTCTAAAGTCTAAACTATAACCCTAAGCATTTGGAGTAGCTTCAGCACCTTTTTTTTACCACTTTCAACCTAGCATCCCTATTGGGCATGTTATCATAGCTATACGAAGAAGTGTAAAGGGCTTTATTGGTTAAGTTATTGGATACCGGGTACCTTAATCCAGTGGTTCTCAAAGTGGGGTCTGGGGACCCCCAGGGGTCCTTGGTGTGGTCCCCAGCATAATTAATAGCATTTTAACCACTTTATCCATATGTTATACTTTAGCTATTCAAAAAGTAGCAGATCTACCCATCTGCAAATCTATGGTGTGGCCCATCCATCTTCAACCACTTATCCGTACTCGGCTCACAGGGGCAACGGCTAAACCAGAGAGCTCCAGACTTCCCTCTCCACAGCAACATTAGTCAACATTAACTTAATTCTGGGGGATCCTGAGGCGTTCCTGGCAGATTTTGTAGATATAAACCCTCCAACTCATGGACGAAGAGTTCTTATAATTGTCACGCCCTCCTGTCATGCTCCTCTTGAATCTGAGGTTCGACTATCATCTGGACCCTCCTTTCCACTACCTTGGCGTAAACTTTCACAGGTGAGGCTGAGTAATTGGCACACACCCTCTCATCCCCCGGGGAAAACTACAGGGGAGTGCGTTCTCTATCACTGAATGTATAGTGACCCAGCAGGGAGAAGAACTGGGACGGATGGCATATTCTTCCACATGTGACATGCGTTATGCTCTCACAGTGAAATCCTTACTGTTGGGTGAAAAGGAGTGGCTATTTATCAAAGGAGACGTGATTGTCTAGTGTCTACAGTGTAGACACTAGACAATCCCAGTCCCAAGGCTTGGCAGTGACCATGTACAGTACTGTATATATACAGTAAATGGGAGCATTGGACAATGAATTGTGAGAAAGAAAATATACAAACGGAAGGTTGCAGCACTACGGGTAGATATACAGTACAGTAACTATGAACATGTAAACAGATTCATGAGAAAGGAGCAGGTGGAAGTAGGCCACCATGGAGCAATTGCCCTTTAAATCTTGGAAAGTAGTTCACTTGGGGGAGGTGCTGGTGACATGTGAAGATTGAGTTTCAGCCAGGCCTGTCGGGCTCAGAGAGTTATCTGAATTACTGTACTGGTATGTGAGTGCAGAGGTCACATTGTTCTAACAGTTAATGCAGTGCTGTTGCAGACTCTAGACAAACTACTACTCGCTTGCTCATTATTACCTTCTTCTTCTTTTCCCCCCGAATCACGCCATCATGCTCGATTTCTTTGTTGGCTTGAGCCCTGTCTGACACGAACACAATGGGCTAGAATAGGGAGACACATGAGAAATTGAAGTGGTTGATATGGGAAGAAGAAATGAGAGGGTTGTGGGATGATTGTGATTAGGATGAAAGGCAACAACGGCAAGCAACTGACTGCAAGCAATGATGCAACTGCTGTTGCCGACATTGGCACAAGACAACATGACACAAGACAGAGGCAGGAAAAGCAGAGCTCAACAGAAAGCATATTCAGCTTTCTTTCTGCTTTACCTTTGCTTTGTCTTTCTCATCATTCTGATGGGCCGTGAAATAAGACAGGATAGGAGAAAAATGAGATGAAAAGGTATGGAAGAGATGTGAAGGATGCATGATACAGGACAGACAAGATGGATGATGTCGAGACATGATGAGAATGATGATGAGATTCTGTATGTAGGCTGCACAATAGGGTTTTACAATACTATGTGTAAGTATCTGTATTATAGCAAGCAACATATTGCAAGAATGATTTTGGGGCTGTTTTATTTTTTAACAGACCTAATCAATAGTAAACTTGGTACATTTTAAACTTAAAAACTAGACCTGTACTCTCTGTAACTCATATTGCAAATGCCAGTTAAAATACAATTTTGCCCATATTGTGCAGCCTTAATACACAGATCTACCATAATTACCTGCGTTATGTCAGTCCCAACTGCACTGTCACTTTCCCTGGGAGAAAGCAGACAAATGTCACACTAGAATTTCTGGCATTAATAGTTTTTTTAACTACCCTACCTACTCTACATCCTTTTGATCAACAGCAGCATCCAACATTATACCAACCACACCACATACTGTATGACCAAACCCCTCCACCCTTATTGATTCTTACTCTGAGATGCTGCTCTGTTTCTCAGAGAAGACTCTGAGAATGAATTCTCCCTCCTGGTGCTGTTTAAAGGTCGTGGGAATGATGACATACTCCCCTGGAGGCAGGCGGAAACGTTCTGTTATCTCACGCAGGTTGATGTAGCTCTTACATTTGGCCTTGGAGGCTGTGTATAGGAAGAAGTCCTTCTGCAGGTGCTGATTGCATCCACGCATCTAGGAATGGACATAGGGCAGTGGCATTGATTCAGGACATAGTGGCTCACCATTCGGAACGAATGGTGGTGGAGCAATATTCTTTAGAAATCCTTAATCATCTTAAAGAATGTAATTAAATATTAATTACATACCCCATGAAGCCTTGAATTCATGGAGTTTTTGTTGCATTCCTAAGCCAATAATTTGATGACTACTTGCGGCGTCTTTCCGCCAGTCATCAAATTATTGGTTTAGAAATGCGACACCCAGATATTATGTCTGTGTCCCTTTTATGCCCAAATATGGAGTCTATGCACGGGCCCTGTCCAGAGCCCGGGCAGAGGCCTTTTTGGGGCGGTCCTGAACAACTGTGTGTCCGACCGACTCGACACCGGGCACTGCACTCCCTGTGGTGGTGTGGAACACGTGTGTCGAATTTGAAGTCGGTGGGGCGAACAGTGCATTTATAGATAGATGAGTTAGACAATACACAAGACAATATAAAAGACAGTACTGTACACACACGCGCACGCCGGCGCGCGCACACACACACACACACACACAAAAGAGGCACTTGAAGATACAGGTCATAATTGGGACAGCGCTGACATCGTTACATTGATGTCCTCCCAGATGATCCTACCTCCTGTGGCACCTACAGTATGAAGACAAAGCAAATATGAGCAGTGCTATTCCTTCCAGTGATTTGCATAAAATTATGGATTCCATAGTGAACCTCAATCAGGATTTTAGTACCTGATAGATGGAAAATCCAATGGTAAAGTTCTTGGCACCCTTACTGCGTTCCTTCCTGCGGCCTTTCTGCATCAGAGCCACAACCACAGTGCATGCCACCTGTTGTTCATCTTCTGGATCATCGTCTTCGTCATATAACCGCATGCGATACTGTGGGTTGGTCCAGAAGGTTTCTGTAAAACAGCAAGGTGGGAGCAGTCTTCTGACTCACTGCTTGAGACGATCGTAGATGGTGCTAAAGAGTGAGTGATAAGTCATACCTGGGAAGTTCCTGCAGCCCCCAGCTGAACTTCCTCTCACCCAGCGTCCTTCATTAACGGCTACAGTCCAGCTGACTCTTTCATCGTGGTCCATTGAGTCTGGAGTGAGGTTACAGATCTCCATCTTGGTGAAGTACTTCTTGAAATCATCAAAGGACATCCTGGAGGTGATCAGAGAGGGGAAAAAATATCAAGTGATATTAAGTGGAAAAATGTCTGAGATGGGTCATGGAACAATGAAGCGAGAAATGCCAGAGGTTTTCACTCACCAGAACTCACTTTGTTCAACAGTCTGTTTTTTTAGGTTGTCCCTTTCTGCGATGGCAAGGGTGTCCCATTCTTTTGAACTGTAGAAACATTACCATCCACAAAAGAATGCATGCTAAACACTGCATGAAAAATAAATCACTTCATTCTTCATTAGATATGGCCCATTGAGGATGGTGTAGCCTTCAAACAATAATCTAAATACAAAATATTGTCATTCTTAGCCATACAGGTCCATTTGAGTCCATTTATACACTTATAACGGGGGTCTCAAGTGTTTACGGTGAGGGTGGTAGTAGAGGTATGACTCCCCACCCTGATCACTTGGCGTCTAGCAGTCTATTAGCCAGTTGCACAACATTCTAACCAGCCTGCCCTGGTGGAGAGTATGGTTTTAAAGCTGTAATCAATCAATCACATCCTAACCCCCCTCTTTGTTGTTGTCAACGCAGGAGTCACAATCAAGTCAATGTCAAAACTAATCTTGCATAAAGATTGACTATCTCTTTTTACCATAGCTTGGTGTGCAGGCTTAACCTCTAGTTTTTTAGCCCTGCGCCCACAGTCGATATAGTTTGGTCTCCTTTGAAGGTCAAATGGTCATACTCGTATGTCGGCAATGGAGAGACACAGAATAAGAGATGTTGTTGCAGTCAGGGTTTGAACACCTAGGTGTGTTTTCTATTTTCCTTGTGATGAAATACACCTGTTCATCTATCTAGCACTCCAAGGAGCTTAGAACAAATGCCAAGAGCTATCTACAGTACAAATACTATTTGACCAAAACCTGTTTTCAATGTATTATAAATATGTTCAGAAACTATAATGGGTCACTGATCAAGTCTTACTTTGCATTCCATGGTCCTTTCCATAGCACCCAACCCCAGGGATTACGCAAGCGAATCAGGCGAATTCTCGTGTCCAGTTTAACCTGATCACACTGAAAACACGAACACCCTTTAAGCATATTGTAAAAAAAACAAAACATTTTCATGTTGCAAAGAATCTTGAAACCACACTTTTGTGTACAGTTTACTGTACCTCCTCCAGACCTATGATGGAGTAGGCATGACCTTGAACAAGTCCCTGTTCAGTACGACTTTCCATGTCCTGTGGAGTAAGGACCTGACAGAGGTGACGTACAAGACATTTACATTTGGGGTAAATATTTCGAAAGGCAATGTGATGTCAACACAATAGCTCTAGCAACGCCGGGCAAGCCGCTTTTCTGTGTGTACTTTTGGCCCCTAGCTTCAAACTTCGTTCCAAATGGGTGTAAGAAGCGGCATGGCCTCTAATCTAGTGTGTTCTGTTGTCTTATCTTTCTTTCCGTTTAGCTAAAATGTTGGGTCACTGGCTTAACACAACTCTTAACTCTAAACTCACATCAATGGAGCATCCCATCAGTGAGCCTCTCTGCAGCGATTTCTTCATGATCTTGAAGAGCTCTTGGGGGGCATCTATTAAATCAAAGAACTCCGTCACACCCCCTGTGAAGTCCTCCATGGCTTCGAGGGTGTTTCCCCCTTTCAGTGCTTCATAGGTACCATGCAACCTGAGAAGGAAACAACCAGTCACATTCAGAGTGCAATTGTCTGTTCACATGAGGCCATAGCAGACAAGCTTAATTGAAATCTGAACCATGCGAACAAGTGCTGGGTGATATGACTTGAAATCGATATCACAATCATTTCAAACCTTTGCTTATTATTAAACAAAAACGGTGAAAAGAATGGATGATCTAAAAGCTCAGAACTTGTCGCATTGCGACACATTCTGAGTTTGTAGATCGGTTATTTTCACTATTTTTATATGCCATATATGGTGGTACGACAAAATAGGTTTTAATACAGGGTTTAAGTGGTTAATCTATAAGAATGATTTCATGTTGATTCATTGATATTTTCATTGAAAATCCTCTAAATTAATAAATCTAAATATCGGCTTCAATATATTCGACTAGTTGCCCTTGCAGCCACTTGATGATGAAGTGCACCACATCCACCACCATAATATTATGATGAGAATTATGTATTCAACCTCAATATTAGTCATACTTACTTGGCATATGCTTTTTCCAAGAGGGCACTCCAGAACTCGTTCCTTCTGAAGGATTTGGTAAACACTAGCTGGTTGTTGACGGTAGGGATGCGGTCATCCACAACAACATCAATCCATTCCCCGTACCGCCAGAACTGCAAGTGACATGATGACAGCAGGGAATGTAAAGAGTGAAGACACAGAACGCAGAAGACAGATTTGGGCCTAATTGATTGAATACTCTAATAGTCAGAAATGTAAACAGCACAGATGTACAGTAAGGGGCTAAAAGGACACAAAACACAAAAATGTCCTGGGGCCTTGTATCCATATTGGCTCTGACGTACAGTATGTATTCAATTAATCAACATTAACATAGCATATTAAGTTAACACATTCATACATGCCATCATCATCAAATACAAATAACTATATGTACAATGGAGAAAAGGGAAAAACGGCGGCAGTGAATGACGTCTCCTTTTGATGGGAATTAAAATGTATGGACTACATACTGGACTACTGTGATTTTCTGCCCTATATCAGTCAAATTAACAAACCATAATTAATGGGAATCATTACCATATTAGAAATATGTTGATGAAGAACTAAAGAGAGGAGCTGTAAAGTTTGTAGTGACAAGTTGATGTACCTGGAAGTGGAAGATGCCAGCATAGTTTTCGGTGAAGCTCTGATCTGGAGGGATAACTCTATACAATAACATCTCATTCAGTGTCAGACAAGCGATGGCAGCAAGCAACCAGCAGTCACCTGTCAACAAGTTGAGGGAGTTATAAAGGGGTATTAGCTAATGCATTTGGCAAATATTACAATCCTGTGGCATGGGTGCAAATCCCCTAGCCTGGTTTATACTTGGTTGCAGTTGCAGGGCTATGTCACACACTGAAAATAGCAGATCTACAAGCTTTACAGTGTGTCACAAATTGTGAACTTGTAGATCAGCTATTGTCAGTGCATGATATCGGCACACAACCAAATATAAATCATTCTTGAGATAACCAAGATCACTACTCATTCTCATTTCAAATCATTTTGAAAATGTTCTTCTCACTAGCACGTTTTCTGTGTACATGCCTTGGCAGAATATTTTGAACAATCTTTTCTGTCACATTCAACAGGATGGTTTCTGTTTTTGTTGTGTCTAACTCTGGGAGTGTAAAACTATAAATGAACCCTTGTTGGTGCATTTGGTTTCATTTGTAAACTCAGAGTTAAATGAAAACAGAATATATGACAGCGTATATGTGTGTGTGAGTGTGACACAAATGACACATGCTGGTCTTAGTGTGGACAAGGCGTGTGTCCTTGAGCAAGATACTGAACCCCTAATTGCTCCTGATGTGCTGGTTGGTGCCTTGCATGGTTTCCGCCACCATAGGTGTATGAATGTGTGGGTGAATGTAATGCACAATCTATGTAAATCGCCTTGGATAAAGGCCTTATACAAATTTACCATTTATTTATTTTTGTACTGGCCTGCACCAGGCCATTATTTGGTTAAAATTCCAATTCGGCTGATGAAACTGCAAATGATAGCCTGGGTGGACCCAAATTAGGCTGAAGAAACTGCAAATAATGTCCCCCCCCTCCCCTGCAAATAATAGCCCTGGCTAATATTTGGACGGAGCATTTAATTCGCAAAATGTTGTCAGACACCAGGCGTTTAAAAGGAACCGTGTGGCTGTTTGAGGCAGGGCTACTATATATTTGGAAATATACGGTATTTGGATTTTTGTTGTTGTTGGGAAGGATAACCTGGTTGGTTAGTAGTCTTTTCTCCTGCATACTATCGTGATGGTGTCTGTTTATATACGTATTGAAAACATCCCATAGTCTACTCATCAATACATGATTCTTGCTTTTTCAAAAGTATAAAGAAGAAGCCTATCCTTCATAAGAGGAGTTTTGCATTGGTGGTAACTGAGCTTTATTTAAATATATTTGCAATCATCACTGCACTGTAAACATTACCCAATTCTCCTTGACATATGTCTGTCCTATTGGCTCCTTCTATGATGAATTCAGGATTTTCACAGATTTCCTGTGAAAAAGGACAAAATGAATCACAGATGACCAAAACAAATGCTAATATGCAGCTTTAAATCGGCATTCACAGATCTCTGCACATGAGATGACTTATATGGAGAGGACTTGACCTTTCACCCGGCAGCTGAGTTAGAGTAACATGTTCTGTGTGGGGCCTGGGAGTTGGGACCAAGGTCTGTCTAAAGAGGACGAGACGCGAAGACCGTACGGGCGACGCCATGTTGCTCCATGGTGTTCCATGGAAGGAAAGAAACATGCACAGTTGAGACCAGGAAGTTGTACATGCCCAAATTTGTGCATGTACAACTTCCTGGTCTCCACTGTGCATGCCCAAATGTGTGCATGTACAACTTCCTGGTCTCCACTGCATGTTTCTTTCAAACGCATGGCAACATGGCATCGCCCGTACGGTCTTCGCGTCTCGTCCTCTTTAGTCAGTCCTTGGTTGGGACCAGGAACTCCATTAGCTATAAGTCTAGGGGCAGCTGTTACAGGTCAGGACCTCTGAGTCTCCTGAACAAGCCATAATGTTGTGGTAAATGCTGAGAATCCTTCACCTGACCTCATACCAACCTCTGTCAGGGCAGAATGATAAACGGCCATGTAGTGGACTTACTGGAAACCAAGTGACGAAATGTTATACACAGATTATTTATTATTAAGGACTTAAATAGTTATCTCTCATTCACGGCAATATAACTCTCGATACATGGCCTGCAGTGCACAAACTGCAGACTTTGATTATGTCAGCCTTATTTATGACCACATATGTTTAAGTAATGCTTGTAAGGGTTGGGTGTCATTCCATCTGATTCCACACAGTGACGTATGAAGCCTGATGCTTCGGTAACAAAATGTTTTGCACACTTTTTTCACTTCAAGATATTGTCCAGTGACACGTCACACAAAACTCACCGATGCATAAATCAAGCGTTATGGCACTCTAAAAAATAGTGTGTTCTATTATCATCATCATCATCCATGAGCATCTCAGAACATTCTACGTACAAATACTGTACATACATACCAGCAGTGATACTTGAGACACAGCAGTGACACCTGCGTCTCTTAATGAGAACCATCGTGAGACGCCAGGGTTGTAAAATAAAAATCTCATACTCTAGAGTCTAGCGTGTCCAACCAATGACCCTTGGATGAGGACAAGGTTACATTAGGCCATAACAACCTGCGCATAGTCTGAACCAATTATTAGAGCATTAGCTAAAGAAAATGACGGTTCTCAAAGTGGTGTGCTGGGCGTGGACCCCCAGGGGTCCTTGAGGAGGGTTCCACGCAAGTTAATAATAGCATCAGTTTATAACCACATGAATGTGACACATTTGGAATATTTTTTTGAAACATTTTAACAACACAAATCTTGTATGTGGGTCCCTGGCACAAAATATTTTCAGAAGGGGTCTGCGAGTCGGATAACTAATGAGCTAAAGGACTGGTGCTTGCGTTTTCCTGACATGTCTAATTGTGGACAACCTCTGCACTCCAAACTTGATATGGTTGAAGTTGGCAAAACCAACATGTGTATGTCTGCCTGTCCATCTGTCTTGCATGTACTATATATCAGTGCATGTGTCTTTGCCATGTATCTGGCTTGTGACTGCATGTGACTACACATTTCAGCAACAAACTGTAATCCAGGCTGTAGCCTACCACCATAAAGGTGGTACTTGGATGCAGCAGTGGGAATGGTTCCCAGTTGAGCAAGTCATTGGACCCCTAGCTATTCCCATGGCACCATTGCTAATAGTTAGGATGGGCAGTGCCAATTGCAAGGCTTTCCCTTTCCTTTCCTTTCCTTTCCCTGAATAAACATTCTGGTGAGCATGACATTATCAGAGATCAATGTTAGACCAAATCCCCTACTTATGCCCTGCTGAGTTTCATGGCAGTGTCCGTGAGGAGTCAATTGTGTGAGCGTCAGCTGTCTGTGATTCTTGAAGGTGATAGAATAGAACTATGTGCTGAGTGCTGACAAACATGTAGCTATATCATCTTCACACCCTTCACACCCTCCGGAATTTGGAGATGGGGAGTTTTGTCAACCACCAAGAGTGTTTGTTTAAGTATTAAGTCTTACATTTGTAGCATAGCCTACAAAGTGTTCCTTCTACCCTTACAGCAATTGAATACTCTCCATGTACTCCAGAGGTACTCACCGACGGCCGTTTCCATTCAAATTTTCTTGGGAATTTCTGACTATAGAAGAGAGAGGAGTCATCTGCAGGGAACAATGGATCTTCAAACAGCACCTTCTTGCTTACATATTTGTCCCGTAGTTCCAAAAAGGTTTTAAGACGCTTGGCATCTTTCACAGTCTCATTTCTGCTTAGAATGGCTGAGTAGATAGAGTTGCTACCAACAGGGGGGTAGTCACGTTCTTTGTCAGGTTCAAATTCTGCATCATTTTCAACTATTTCTCTCACCGGAATTTCTTCTACAATTTCATCCATTTTATATGTCACCTCCACAATTTCTTCAACTTTGTATGTCACCTCCATCACCTTATTCGTGTGTTCATTTATCTCTGACATTCATTCTTCAGTGCAAATAAACTGCTGAGTCCTTGCTTATTTGAGCTTGAGTAACGACTAGCCGCCCAAAGAAAGTTCCTGTATCCTCTCTCTCTGCCCTGACACTCTTAGTTCCTTTTTTGAGTGCTGTCACTGCTGATACCCTGTCACCACACACACACACACACACACACACACACACACACACACACACACACACACACACACACACACACACACACACACACACACACACACACACACACACACACACACACACACACACACACACATACTACACATACATATACACACACAGCCAGCTATTCGCTGGTGCAAGGGCTAAAAATAGGCCTCTTATAAGAGAGGGTGGGAGACAAATATGGCCTCAAAATCTATACCACTTTTCAATATTAACTCTCATTCATTAAGAATGACCAGAAGCTGTATCAACACATTAAACTTTCATAGCTATAATGGCTATTGATGTGATTGTGACCATACACTCCTGGGATGTAGCTCAGGAGCATGAACAAATTGAGTGCATGGCAAAGGGATTGTCAAAGTGTGTTTAATATTGTTTAATGTCGTTTAATGCAGACAGATCTTTCTATTTGGATGTATTGGGCTGTCATAAAATAGTTTTTTTTGCCACTCAATATTACCATTGTAGTGTTGGGGATACCTGCTGTACTGTTTTACCCACATTCTATTTATTTATTGTAAGCTCTTTTACCTACATTATAATCCCTGTTACAACATATCAGACATTTACAAATATTATTTAATATTACACAATCAGCTGTGCTGTTTTAACGACCACAATTAAAGTTTCTCTTTTTTCATGACTGGATTTCATAACCCTATAGTCTTCATGTGCCACAATTATTAGTATCTGCTCTACACTATATTGACACCTAGTGGTAAAATTAGATGGAGGAGGTACCAGTGACTCTGATAGTCTGATTAATCCATGGCTTCAGCTAAATGAAGACAAAAATCATAATACTACCCAAAGATAAAGAGTCATTTAATTTATAGGCCTATTAGTTTATATTGCACGGGGGGGGGGTCGATGTAAAATAATGCACATTGTAGTAGTGGTGTATTATTTGTATAGTCTATGCCTGTTAAATTACGTAGTCCTTCGACCTCAGATCTTCAGCACTGAGGCAATAGGACAGCGCCACAGCAGCCGAATGTAAACATAATGTTCAAGTAATTTCAGACGCTATGTAGGGGGATATCATAGAACCAATCGAACTTGGCAACCTTGCCTGCTCGTGACGTCACCTCACCCAGAAGTCGTAGACAATGTTGCCATGTCGGCTTATTATAAGCGACTTCTTTTGCTGTAAAGATTACTTGTAAAGATTGGTCTAGTCGTCGTTTCGTTGCAGGCGTGCGTGCTTGGAGGTTTTTTTGGGGTTTGTTCTTGCTTTTAGTTCTAAATATTTTAATTATTATTTAAACCAATAGTTCTCAAATATATTTATGAAAATGTGTTTGCAAGGGAGCATTTGTGTTGTTAGAATGTTTTAAAAAATATATTCCACATTTTTATTTCAAGAGTTTTTGAAAATCACTCGGCTATTTACCTTGGGTTTGTTTTCCTGGTTGCTTATTTCTCTCACAAAATATGGCAACACTGCGTAGTGTGTGTTGTGTTCGCCATCATCGTCTAGCTAGCGTTAGGCTATTGTATTCTGTAATGTTAATTGTTTTTGTTTCCTTTCAAGCGAAGTTCGAATGAAACGCGGTTGTACACGTATTCATTAAGTGTGCTGAAGACTGGTGCAAAATTGTGTAAGTAACCAATACAGACATCGGCTATAGTTTGCCATATTTGACGACGAGCTACCTAACATCCTTTATAGCTGTCAACGATAATATAGTCGCAGGATCTCAGTTGACAAATAACTTGAATGTGTATCTTGTTGATAAAATCGTTTAATTTGTTACATGATAGTTGGAAGCTTCACAACGTTTCATGATTTTCATCTGTGGTGGTAATAATCTATAGCCGGAGCTAGAAGCAGCAGGGCGTTGTGTCACCAGACTGAAGGTCCAAAGGGCAGTCCTGAGTCCTTGTCTGTCTGCTGAGCTCGAGCTGGCATCGTCTCATTATAATACCTGGTTGACCACGTATGTTTTTAAACCTGATTTTTCTTCTTCCATTTAATTTATGTGGGGAGAAAATTGGAAACTTACGTCTGTCTCTGTTCACAGATGTTTTTAGTATCTAGAATCTGTGTTGTGAGTGACCGTGCATTACTTTACTTTATGTGTACAGCAGGCTGCTGTGCCAGGACAGGATAAACAGATCAAATTATGTCTGAAGGGGATAATAAGCAGGCCCTGGACTCTGCCCAAGACATGAAGTCGGAGTCAACAGCACTCATGAGTCAAGGAGTGTCATCCATATCGCCCCCTGTGTCCATGGTAACCCAGCCTGCGCCCACCACAACAGCTACGGAGGATGAGGAAGAGGAGAGTGAAGACGAGTCCGAAATTCTGGAGGAGAGTCCATGCGGACGCTGGCAGAAACGAAGAGAAGAGGTACATGGCTTGAATTGATTCTGCTGCGTGGCGGAGTCTGTTTCTGAGTTTCAGTGGTTGATGATTTTTTGTTTTTAGGTGAATCAGCGCAATGTTCCTGGAATTGATAATGCGTACTTGGCCATGGACACAGAGGAAGGTGTAGAGGTGGTTTGGAATGAGGTTATGTTCTCTGAAAGGAAGAACTTCAAACTGCAGGAGGTGAGTCCACTTCTAGGCCAATGGTGATGTTTGTGTGAAGTTTGACACAATCTTTGTTTTGTTTAATGCAACTAAGGTGCTCAGATCGGTGAATCAATATGATCAAACACTTGCTCCATGAGCTACCTGCCCGTCTATACCAGAAAGCACATTGTGCCTTTCTTCAAACCCACGGGTACATCGGGAATCTCAACGTTTTAAGGGAGGCGCATTGCCAGAAGCAGGCCGTGAGGTGTGCACCAAGAGAGGCATAAGCCGAGCGAGTGCCACAGCTGAGTGGCGCAATGGCCGTGCTGCGGATTAAACGATGTTGGAGCTGCATATCAATAGGATTGGATATTATAATCTACTTCGCAAATACTGTAGTACTTGACTTGAAAATCTGGGATTGAGTTGACATAATCCGCATCTGGAAATGTAGCAGCTTTCTTTTGGTTCTGAAATGTCAACATTCGACGTACGAGAGCTGGTTTGCAGAAACCTTGTGATAAGTCAAGTGTTTGTTTCCCTCTTGTTCCAACGTCCTTATGCAATGCATTGCAATCATGCCTATTGCTGGCAGCCTCGGAACACTTTAGATGGTATGCATTACCTCAATATTTACTGAAACACATTCCAGGGATGTCAGCAGCTGTACTATGATTGTTTGTTGCATAAACCACTTGCAAGTTTCTTTTCTTCAACATTCAATTCAATGGGCACTGCAATACAGGGCCCCACAGGCCCCCCCTGGAAAGAATAAATAGATTCTGCACTGGATTGTGAGCTAATATTCTTCAACAGACAAGACGACATCATTTACTTGGGTTGTCTTTTTTATGGAAGAACTCAACTGATTCAACTGATGAACATACTGTACAGGCTTTAAAACATTACATTTTTACTCAATGTCCTCTTCCCTGCCCCATTTATGTAGGCTTACATTACATTTAACTTGTAATTTCTTCTTCCCTTCACCATTTATGTATTGTAATTTGTGAGCTAACTGTCTCACCCTCTGTCTCACACACACACACACACACACACACACACACACACACACACACACACACACACACACACGCACATAATTGAGAATTCATGTTGAACACAACTCAACAAGAGCCAGCTACCCAACCACAGGCATGCTGTCATGTGCAGACAGATGCCAAGTACCAGGGCTAGTTTAAACTAACATTTGCAATCCACAAAACATTTAATTGATACAAAACTAGCATCATCTGCATGATTCTATGGCATTTTTAGCTTAAACAAAAATGCTTTCTGTGGACACTGCCACTTAACCCCCTCTATACAATGCATGTACCATACTACCCACAACCTTTTTTTTTTTTATTCTCCTCACAGGAAAAGGTAAATTCAGTTTTTGACAACTTGATCCAGTTGGATCATGTGAACATTGTCAAGTTTCACAAGTACTGGGCTGATGTGAAGGAAAACAGAGCTAGGGTAGGCGATTCTCTTTTTTTATACATAACACACACACACACACACACACACACACACACACTCACCGATATGTATAATTAATATACAAAATATGCAGGCTCTTATAAGTAGTGTTATATATATATTGTATGCATTATCTATTTGCAGGTAATTTTCATCACAGAATACATGTCCTCAGGAAGTCTGAAACAGTTTCTAAAAAAGACCAAGAAAAACCACAAGACCATGAATGAAAAGGTATGTACTGTGACTACTGTCTGTAACACTTCCAACATGTTTTTTTTTTAGCTGTGTCAGACATTACTAAGCCTTTATTACTTTATTGCTAAGCCTTTATTCCACAATAGTTGCAATCGAGATATTTGGAAATGTAATATGTATTTGTATTTTCTTTTCAGTTACTTTATTGTGTTGCGTTTTTAATTGCCGTATGGATCTTCCTGGATCTGAAATTAGGTTGAATTGAACTAGAAATACCCAGCATATCTTTTAAACCTATTTCATTATCTTTCAGGCCTGGAAGCGCTGGTGCATACAAATACTTTCTGCTCTCAGGTCAGTAGCATACGGGTGTCTGACTGTTTGAATACAGTACATCAGACCATGATGAGCGGACAAAACAGTTCCTTGCCTTGCACTGTTTTAGCATTTTGTTTTACTTTGGTCTCCATTTCTTGTTCCTAGCTACTTGCATTCTTGCGAATCTTCTCCCATCATTCATGGAAACCTGACCTGTGACACCATCTTCATCCAACACAATGGCCTCATTAAAATCGGCTCAGGTGAGCCCCAGTAAAGACAATTTTGAATGAAGAGATGCCTGTAGCAAAAAAGTTAATAATTTACTGCCATTGAAATGCTTTTTCAATGCGTATCTTAGAGATGCCATAGATCTTATGTGCAAAACAAACAAGCAGCATGTTCCCTCAGGGCACATTGATGCACAAATATTAAACAAAAACTAACTTTCATAAAATATAAATTTAATTTGTAAGCAATTGAAAAGAAGAAGAAAAACAATGCAAATTGTGAATATTGTCAAACAAATGAAATAATCTGACAAAGATGGATCAAAAGCTTTTTTGGTTAAATAAAGATGTTAAATAAAGAAGCATAGTTCTGTCAGTGTGCGTTCAAGAGCTGAACTTAACCTTGCACCCGCTGTCAATAGTTAACTTCTCAATAAACTGATTAATTGTGAGACAATGACTTAATTACAGCCACATTACAGATAATATACAGTATATCAGCTGGTCAGACCTCTTTTCTTAATGCATAGTGGGCCTTAGCTGCTCCAGAATGTAATGGCAATTTCTTTACCTTCCATTTCAGTGGCACCAGACACCATTAACAACCACGTTAAAACCTGCCGTGAAGAACAGAAGAGCCTACATTTTTTTGCTCCAGAGTATGGAGGTCAGAGCTGAACTAGTACATTGCTTGTTTCGTCGTTTGGAAATACTGCTTGTGGTGGGGTGGGGGCATCTAAAATGATACTGATCCGCATGTCTGCTTTTCAGCTGTTGCGGATGTCACCACAGCTGTGGATATCTATTCGTTTGGAATGTGCGCCTTAGAGGTGAGGGAATACCAGATCACTAATGAGCTATTACTCACACACTGAAAACTATTAGAATCCTCTGAGGTTCAATTAATCATATCCATTGAACATAATGAGAAGCAAAATGTATGCAGATATGCTCTTGTTTGACTGAGTTGTAGCATCCCTGAGGACCCTGACACATTGTTAATAAATTAGACACTTTAGCACAACTGGACATTCTGCTTGTTCTGTTATCAGCATGGAACATTCACATTCACGTTTTAATTTAGACAGATGGTACTTTGCTTTCTATTATGACATACTGGGTTTAATTCCAACACTTCCATCCATCCTATCCAAGGAATATACCTTTGAAATGTAAGTCTACTCAGGCTGTGTATTCAGACTCAGTTTTATTGTTACTTAATACCACTAGGTATACAAGGGAGCAAAATGTCGTTCTCAGCAACTCATGGTGCTTGTCACATTTTAAAACAACCGACACATTCAATTGAGGCAAAGGCATTAAAGCATAGAGAGAGAAAAAGTAGTAGTAGTAGTAGAGAGTAGAGAGAGAGAGCATTGGGCAACAAAAAAAGAAAAGTTCTGATGCATTTAATTTAAAGTGCAATAAAGATACAGTACTAAATTCAAAGGGATATTCATCTCAATATGTTGCTTTTGGCTGGGGGCAGGCAGTACTGTACAGTATATGGTGATCGTTCAGGGTTCTGATGGTTTGGGAGAAGAAAGTGTTGGACAGCCTGCTGGTGCTTCCACCTTGATTACAAACTAATTTCCCATGTTTTTAGATGGCAGTGCTGGAAATCCAGAGCAATGGAGAGTCGTCTTATGTGTCCCAAGAAGCCATAAACAGTGCCATACAGTTCCTGGAGGACCCACTACAACGGGTGAGGGCTAAGCACTTAACCCATTTAGACCTGAGACCTGATTCTACAGTTTTCTGAAAAACCTATGTTTCTATAGCAGTGGTGCTCATGCTATTTCATGTCAAGGACTCCCAGAATTATATATATTTGGCTGCAGACCCCCCCATCTCAAAATATGTTGTTCCAGAGATCACCCAGAAGCTAAGATTTGAGTTAAATACGTTCGCTGTGAAAGAATATATATTCAAAGATTTGCACTGTGGTTAAAAGCTATGAGGTGACACAGATGCGTCCTCGGGTCTAAATCTGTTAAAACCTGTTGGTTGCTGTGTGAGACAAAGAGATCCCTTTTGTACGATATTTTATTAATTTATTTTCCCCTACTTCCAGGAATTCATTCAGAAGTGTCTGGAAGTAGACCCCAGTAAGCGACCAACAGCCAGGGAGCTGTTGTTTCATCAGGCCTTGTTTGAAGTGCCTTTACTAAAATTGCTGGCTGCACATTGTATCGTCGGCCATCAGCGTGAGTGAATAATAAAAAATTATGTTGTGCACTATTCGTTTAAGTTTAATGTCAGAGTTTAATTTAGTTTATGTTTAATGACAGAGGTTTGGTGTGGTTTAGGGATATTTATTTGACTATCTATGTGTGGACAACCTATGTGACACAAGTGACAGTATGACATGTTGGAAATGGTGACACCATGCTTTAATCTTGTGGAAACATCCTATCTTCTCCTATCTTATCTTACAGATATGATTCCAGAAAATGCTTTAGAGGAGATGACCAAAAATATGGACCCTAACTTGGTGATTGTTGAGATTGAGGGCAAGGAAGGTGTTCAGCTGAAGTAAGTATTGAGTATCATGCATATATCTTTTGAATCAGAATGATAGTGTATTAGCGACTGGTAAAATAAACATGTGCCGATAATAAACGACTACATTTCTGGCATTGTTTCTGATGATCATTGCAATTCTAATGAGTCCAGTTGTACAATAAGCTTAAATTCTTAGATTGACAATTTGCAACTTCAAGCAACTAGGAGCATATCATGTGATGCTCCTAGTTTATTTACATTGCATGTTGACAATTGATTTATTCCAGTGTGAGTGCTCAATAAATTAGAGAAAAGGTCTGATTTGAGTTAACCCTGGAACTCAGTACTGACTGACTCTTCAATATTAACCGCCATTTATTTTCAGGCTTTCCCAGTTTCCTGCTCTTGAGCTGGACAAGTTCTTGGAAGATGTAAGGTAAGGAAGCTAATTTAGTTTGTTATAAACTGTTTGGTTTTGTTATGTTGGTATTTGTTGCTGGGAACAAGACTTTCCACAAAATAATAGAAAATGCTCGATTGTGGGCTCAATAAGAACCCTGCTCGTTAAGCTTGAGCGATACGGTGCTCGTCATCAATAAAAAATGAACGAGCTCCATCCCTATTGGTGATGGCCTACAAGGCAATCAAAGATGTGGAATTAACTCCCCCTCGTAATCAGGACTGCAGACTCACTCCCTGTTTGCTGCCAGTGCCACAGTTAAAAACTCAACTCTTCAGACTCCACCTCACACCCTAACATTCCTCTTTTGTTGCCTATTTTCTGATAGATGCTAGTTATACTGTGCTGATAGTACAGTATGTTTGTTACTTGCTCACATATGTTATTTATAGACGTAAATAAACTGTTTACCTGACCATAAATGCTTAGATAGTATTCTAGAATACATCTTTAGTTGGTGTCCAGCCCCTCCTACTGTATATTCAGCTATTAGTGTTGACAACGAATGGAGAATTTTACATCATATTGTCTGAGCAAATTGGATACAGACGGATACAAATTTTCTTTTCATTAGGTCGCCTGTGCTGTGTTCAATTTGCTGTGTCCGCCTTGCAGAGAATTACTGCTGCCCTCAGGGTTTCCTGCGGTATTGCACCTTAGGGATGCGTACGTTTCGCATCTGTAAGCTTTCACACAACGTGCTGAAAGACAGTTGGAATTAACACAGTATGGACAGGACCTCTGTCCGTAATATACAGTATTTAACATAGAGTATAAGTGGGCTATTAGAATTAACTAAAAATGGGGCTCTCCTAGCTCAATCTGGGAACCCTTTGGCAAAAAACAGGGGGAAAGAATCCTTTGAATTTGCCGCTGGGTGCATGAGTAGAAATGTAGAGACCGGATGTTGGGCCTTTAGCGCTCCACTTCCGGTGGTGCGTCTTTGTTTACATTCCTGAAAAGAGAAGGGAACCCGCACACTCGTATGCTCCAAAAGATAACTTTTATTGACGACGTTTCGAGCCAAGGCTCTTCATCTGGTCAAACTTGTCACTCAGTTTGACCAGATGAAGAGCCTTGGCTCGAAACGTCGTCAATATTATCTTTTGGAGCATACGAGTGTGAGGGTTCCCTTCTCTTTTCATATGTCACTTTTTGAACCCAGCACCTCCATGAAGTGATGTGTGTATTTTTCTATAGTTTTTGTTTACATTCCTAACATTTCTAAACTCTAAACGGGAGTTGCTGACAGATTCAGCTGCGGAGCTTGGCCTTCAGCCACGTTGGACATATCTCTCCTAAAATGTATGCATATTCGCACTCAGGGTGGGAATCCCCACTCCAAATGTGATGTAAAAGCAAAATGATCACAGTGTGAATATATACATTGAGGTAAGATCCTTTAGTTTGTCCTAAGTTTGCGTTGCATGGCTTTCTCTTATCAGGAATGGAATCTACCCTCTGACGGCGTTTGGCATGCCATGTCCACAGCAACCTCAACAGGAGGCAGTGAAATCACCCATAATCCCCCCTTCAGTCACAACCCCTACCCCAGAACCTGCGGAACTTGAGACCAGGAAGGTAAGCCGAGCACAAACTATTTGCAATTTAATGTCTGTTGCATCCTGTTGTTCATTAGAGCCCTTGATGGAACCAAACAAATGTTTTATGACGAACTCTAGCACTCTATCACGGTTTGAATTGTTCATTCACTGCCGCTTATAAAGTAGTAATAAATAATGGTGAACACATAATAGGGTAATAACGATCAGAATCTGCTTGGTAACCCAGAGCCATTTTCTCTTAACTCTTCAGGTCCTTCAGATGCAATGCAATATTGAGCCAGTTGACGAGGGAGCCAAGCATCATGTAAGTCTCAAGTCAGACTGGCAGTCGGCCACGACTCCTGCGTTACGAATGTAAACTTCCTTCGTTGTCAGCCTCCCTCCAGAAATTGCTCCCATGAGGTCATTGTAGGAAACAAAAACAAGACTGGGTCTAATGAAAACTAAGAAATTATGAGGATCTCGAAATCCACATAGAAATGGTGTGGCTACATTGTGAATCTCAGATTTGACTCCGATGTGGATCGCTGACTTTACGTAACCATCGGTCATCTGTGTCGTCACTTGTCTATAACTTTTAACCTATAACCTTGTCTATAAAATATCTATTATCACTCCAAGTTTGCAAGGTTTCAGGTCAATCACAGACATTATTATACAATTAATTAAAGTAAACTATTTCAAAAGTATAAAATGTATGTTAAAAGCGGTTTGTGAGATTAGCTCCGGGCACGCACGCAGTTTGTGAATAATGTCATCAGTCTGACTTCATTCGTACATGCTATATATATATGTACATAAAGACAAATGCCGTTCTAAATGGCTGACCTCTTCAGTACCACGCCATAAAAACAAGCTTCATATTGCAAAAAATTAAATGGTAAATGGTGCATTTATATTGCGCCTTTATCCAAGGTGCTTTACATAGATTGTGCATTACATTCACCCATTCACACACACATTTATACACCAATGGCAGATGAAACCATGCAAGGCACCAACCAGCACATCAGGAGCAATTAAGGGTTCAGTGTCTTGCTCAAGGACACAAGGACACAACTTTGAACTTCGAACTGGCAACCTTGCGGTTACCATCCGACCACTACCCCTGAGCCACCGCCGGCCTGATCTAATCTAGTAATAATAACATACAATTCTGATTGCAGAATTTTACACAGAAGCACGTCCTCAATGAGCAGCAGATAGGGAATGACATTCCATTTTTAATTCTACACAGGTCGGAAAAACCTTGTTTCACAGTGAAAGTTAAAAAATAACACCCGTAATTTTCTCTTTTCAGCTTACGTTGCTCTTGAAGCTTGAGGATAAGTTGAACAGGCACTTGAGTTGTGATTTGCTACCAAGTGAGTATTTTCAACTTTTTTCGTTAATAAGCTATTTTGGCACAAAGTGCAACTGATCCGTTATTTTCACTAGTACTACTTACCAAAGTACTAACAAGCTATTCACAAGCTTGTGACTAAATAACTACGGTATGTTGGAGCCATTAGAGCAAGAGTTATATTTTTGCATTTCCTGAAAAGTAACGGACAGTGACGATATGTTGTACTGTACTGTAAATCAGGCTGACTGACTCGTTCTAGGATAATCACAGTAATATTGCTTTTATAGTGCAAACAGGTTTTGCGTAGGCAAACTACTATTACACAATTTCAGAGTGCTACATAGAGTCTGGAACTACAAGCCAAGAAAGGAAGCTGCCATCTGTTTCCCATTCACATATTGTTTTGTTTAAAACATATTTTTTGTTTAAAACATATTTTTGAATTCTCATTTCCGATAACCGCAAGCTGTATGCTTTCGCTACAAATGTATGTGACTAAATTTTGGTACCACCAACAAATGCACTTTCAAAACGTCATCAACAATAATATTGCTAAGCAACATATAATAGTCAGCCCAGACTAGTTCCACTGCTGTATATTCAGTACTCATGGAATACATACTGTACCACTTTGCCAATCAAATTACCTTACCAGAATCAGTGAAATTACATGAATCATGTTTGCCCAGTGCCGTCCATATACATGCATTTATTATCCAGGTATACCTCGGTGAGTGGTTTGAGTTTTTGCCTTAGTGTCAAGGACATTTCACTGTTTGACACATGCTGGTAATACTATTTCAGCAATAGGACACCTTGACATCTCTGTAGTTATCTCATAAGCTCTCCATATCTTGCCCAGATGAGAACGTGCAGGAGCTTGCTGTGGAGTTGGTCCAACTGGGATTCATCAGTGAGGTAAGCAGAGTTCATCATGACCAAAGTGACCTCTCGACACCCCTCCAGTTCCAGCTAAAGACATGACTAGGTTAAAGTCAAACTGAGTCACAGTAAATCCTCTCAATCTGCATCTCTCTACCACAGGGCGATCAGCCGCGACTTGCATCAGTTCTAGAAGAGGCCTTCTCAAAGTTCTACAATCGTAACGGTTCTCTGAATCCAGTCACAGTCTCCTCATAGCAGAGGAGCAACCAGCCCTTTGTACCCCACCTTCTCCGTTCACATACAGTAGGACTCTCTTTCGCTCCACCTTTAGAGTTGTGGAAAAGCTTTTCAGGAATGGAGGACAAAGCCTCAGCCTCTTCCCAAATTTGGACTCCTGCCTTCACATCTCTCGTGGGAAAAGCTGCCACTAAGTGGTTGGTCTATTTGTATCTTTTTTTCCTCCCTTCCCAGTGCAGCCATCTGCTTGTCTGTTTTTAAAAGAGGAAAATTGTAACCTAGTTACGACATTAAGGAAAAAGCTTATCTTTTCTTATTTTCACTTGTGTCATTTTGTTTTTGTTTTTTGTCTGCAAGACAATTACCCAATGTGGCTTTTCTGTAATGTGGAACAAAGTCTAATGACTTTATTATAATGCACTCTACTAAGTGCATTGGTAGAGACAGAGAGAGAGAGAGAGAGCGGTGTGTGTGTGTGTGTGTGTGTGTGTGTGTGTGTGTGTGTGTGTGTGTGTGTGTGTGTGTGTGTGTGTGTGTGTGTGTGTGTGTGTGTGTGTGTGTGTGACTGTGTGACTGAGTGTTGTCTAAGTGGTAGATTTGTAGCTTTGAATTTACATGGTTGTCTGACAAGGGGAATATTTGGAGTCGTAAGAGCAGGGAAAGTAACTGGGTTATGATTTTCACACCACATGCAATGAGCCTTGCTCTGTGAAAGCGAAGATGTGAGCTAAAAACAGAATAGCATCAGTATTTTCCTTACTGTATTTTTAAGATTTTTACTTAAACTGTTAAATAGCTGTACCCACATAAGCCAGTGTAGCCTGCATGGTACAGGTACTGTATGGTGTTGTAAGGTATGTCTGGTTTTCAATGGCCCTTTTCACTTTCCCTCTTATTGTGTTGAATAATGCATTTCCCTGGATAAAATCAATTACCGAAGGCTGCTGGATGCATTACACTACTGATGCAAGTGTTATCTTCATTTCCAACCTATAGCCTGCGTATGTATGTCTGCATATGCAGTCATGTAATCACAATATTCAACAACAACCCATTTCCGAAAAGTATGTGTATCTGTTAAAATCACCATGGTGAAAATAATTTTTACACTGTATCATGATTGTGTCATGTATTTCACTGTCCGCACTTAAAATTCATCTCTGGTGAATGTACAGTATGCTTGAAACTAGTACTACCTGCTCCATTTCCTTCTTTCGGTGATAAGGGATATCGTTATTTCACCATGCTCCAACTATTTCTGTAACTTGTGTAATTTACAAGTATCCCATTTCTCCCATCTGTAATCAAGAACAGTGGATCAGTTATTTTTCAGTGCCATTTCATAGTGGAGAGATAAGTAATAACCAGACAGAACTCTGACATGTTATGAAAGGTATTTGTTGTATGTCAGCAAATATGGTATTTATGTACATTATGCCATGTAATGAATAACCTGAGGCAGAAGTTTTATTTATTCAAAAATGACAAAAATAAATACATTCTATTGTACCCCAAAAGGGGTTCCCGGATTGAAAGGCATAGTTACGTAATAGGGGTTCCTGGTTTAAATGGTGCAAAGTAAGCTACAGGTAAAATGCTTTGCTTAAGTTATCATGCCTTATATGTCTGTGTTTTTAGTTTGATATTTTAGTATTAGCTTTATTTTTGCCTGACATCAGTGGCAGAACATGGAACATTTAGCTCTTTAAAGTCCATTAAACCATTATGAGTCCATTAGACCATTAATCATCACCTCTCAACATACTTTACCTCTATTATAGTTGCCACTATACTCATCCTGATGGCAACAATCTGTTGTCTCTAACAAACAAATATTCCTACATGCTATCCATATAACGTACTGTATTTCTTCAGTAGGCTATGGGACAATTAAGATGTAAGAGTGGTTCTGTATAGCATGCTTGTAACCATCTTGTACACGGTATGTTGAACATTATACTTAAATCCTCTCCCTTTTTCACTTCCTAAATTAAAACTACACCACAGAATGGAAAGCTCGTCTTCTTTCATTGTTCTACTTACAGTACATACATTTTCGCCAGTTTTCCATGTTTTTAGCTTGTCAGGTTGGCCAAGTAGACCATGATGTATGCCGAAGTGCCGTTTACGCCTGTGCTTTGTGGCCGTGATATGTAACGTTACTGACTTTACCTCTGCGTTTTCAACCCCTACCTTAACGTGCACCTCTGGGGGCCACCCCTAGTGAGACCATTGTCATGGACCTTGAACAGTGTTTGTGCCAACTGCCAAGTTTGATGCAGATTGGAGCAACTGCGATATGGCTATTCTGATGGCAGACCCCTGACCAGTGTTAGTGCCAAGTTGCGTTTTAAGTTGCTTGATTCAGTATTTTGACATGCCCCCTTCTTATAAACCCATTGTAACTTCAAACTATTTGACAGGTATTCATTGAAAATACCTGTCCTTGGATCTGGTGACTGATATTATCCTAATATATGAGGGGCCAAACCAATACATTTCTTTTTTATATAATTTACGCTACACTCTAGGACTACAATTTAATTCACTGTGTCGGCACGGACTCTGTACTCCTGGTCTCGGGCAATAACAAATTGAATTGGTTGAAAAATAGCTCTAAAACTCTAAAATCTGCACCTGGCTCGCTGGTAAAGAATATATATAAAGAAACTACCTTTACACCTGGGCAAAACTGAATGCATTCTGGAGCACTCACCCAATGTAATTTTGTCTACAAACTGGTCAGGTCACTACTTGGTCTCACACTTATATCAACTTGCAATGGGCCTTGTCTTCGATATACTTAAAGGATTAGGGATGCCCACGTACCTGTCAAACTACTTAAATAAGGTGAGACACAGTCACAACCCCAGAGGGAGCTCACCTGATCTTGTTCAACCTAGATTTGGCACAAACAAGGGGTTAATTAGTTCTACTGCTATGCCACCAAAATGTGGGGTGCCCTACCAACAGCCTTCAAAATGTGTGACTCAAGATTCAAGATGTTTATTGTCACTTCTTGCCAAACAACCATGAAAGATCGCCTGTCTGCAATTTGTAAGTCGTCCTAGAAAAGTCTTCTAAGCTTAAACCCTGGATAAGGATGGGGATTTAGCAGACTTTTTAGAGATACAGAGCTTTGTAAAGTGGTGTAATGACAACCACCTTGTTCTTAATGTCACACACAAGACACAGGAGATGGTGTTTGACCCTAAGAGTATTGGTGACCACAGGCCTGTGGTCATTCATGACTCGACCATCTCACAGGTCTCCTCATAAATACTTGGGTATCTAATTCTGTATTGAGAACTCACTAACTTGGAATACACATGTGGACAGTCTCTGTAGTAAACTACAGCAAAGACTGCACTTCCTCCGCCGTCTCAAGGTTCATGGTGTTGACCAAAAATGCATGTTAGTGTTCTATCGAGCAGTCTTGGAAAGCCTGGTCAGATTTGGCATCACAGTTTGGTTCTGTAATCTCTCAGTGCAACTGAGGTCCAAATTGTTCAGATTGGTGCAGACTGCAGGGGAAATCATATTTCTATTTATGAGCAGGCTTCACAGGCTAAAAGACGCATGTTTTAAATGGAGAGTTTGTACTTCTGCCCTCTGGGAGAAGGTACAAAGAACCAAAGTGGAAGTACATCAAGTTTAAAAAGTTGTTTGTACCAGCATCAACGAAAATGTTGAACGAGGCTATGAAACAGTAGTGACTTACTGTGAAATGTTAGATTAACCACACTGTGTACAGTGTACACTTGTGTAATGTTGTGTCTCTGTTATGTATTTTTGTTTGTCACTGATGTTTTATGTGTGGCTGCAGCAGGGGTGAAAGCCCAAGACAAATTTCCCTCGTGGACAATAAAGTTTACCTTGACCTTGAAGTCAACAAAATTAATTAACACTGTCTCAATGTGACTGCTCTGGTCCAATAAAAGTCATACATGCCTGTGAACTATTAAGCTATAATTATAATACTACAGAGCAAAAGCATCAGAGGTAAATTACTCAGGTGAGATATGCTAGAGTCAGTCTGCCTCTGGACCTTCACCTCCGCATTCAGGACAAAAATGTTGCCATTGCAGAAGTCAAAATCACAGCACCTCTTGGTCCATCAATGAAGGTAGACAATGTGATCGGGGGACTGAAGAATGTCAGGTGGAGATTTTTACCCTCACAGTAGGATGGAGAAACACAGCCATGAGCCCTTTGGAGTCTTCCGTCCGGTACTATCACTACAGATTACACACACTGACGCATGCACGCACACACACACACACACACACACACACACACACACACACACAGAGAGAGAGAGAGAGAGAGAGAGAGAGATGACCACCACGAGTCACGACTGATGGAGACTGCAAGTTACAGAGACTGTCAGAGAGGAGACCTTTGAATAATGCCTGGTGTTCAAACTAAAGTGGACAGCCTTGCTGCTGTGGCGTTGGCTGTCCATTAGGTGGAGGCAGTTTCTTAATTTGTATTAAGAAACAGATAGGCCTTAACAAAATAGAAGTAAAGTGGTACCCTGGCCTGTTTTCCAAAAATCGCAGAATGTGAAACATATCCCATATCTGTGGGGTAAGAAAACAAAGTCAATTAAGTGTGCAATGTTTGTACACAACGACTGAATAATAACACATTGATAGTGTAGTCTCTAGACAAAGTTTATGAAACATATTATTCAAAGCGAGGGCATTCATTCGATTATGTTCTCGATAAAGTAGGCTACAACATCTATGATAGTCTTGATCTAAGGTAGCCCTGGCCCCTGGTTCTTGACTCATTAATTGGGCTAGATCTAAGGCTAATTAATAGCCTCTAAACACAGTAGTGTATGTATAGTAGGCTATTACACCATATTTTTTGGGTACAATGCAATGCAATAAGCAAAACAAAATAACACAGCCCAGCTCCCCTTCGAGGGCGTTCATTCAATGCTTCCGATGGTGTTGCCTTATGTCGTCCGACTGCTACGCGCAGGCCACCATATGCACTTTGTTAGAATACCGGACTTCCTACCGTGTGTTAGACCATATAGTGCCCAACTTAACTTCACGTCCTGAACAGAGTCTGCTACATGGATAGATAAAAGCAATAACTATAACATTATCATCTCACATATTGCCTCGGTCGTATGTATCTAAGTTTTGCTTGATATTGTTTACATCCTCAGTCAAACCAGAACCTAGTAAAAAAAAGGGAAAAAAGGACACCCTCCCGGCCCCGGATCTACTGTGCTGACGTGTCGGCTTCATCTCTAGTGCTACTCAGTACTCATGCTCAAGCAGCAGAACCTACCCAGGCAACAAAACTGCCAGCATGGCAGCAAATGTCTTTTGTCCAAAAGGCTTAATATTAATACTGTTTAGTCTTATTTCAGCTGAAGCATTGGAGAGAAGGTTCTCTGAATTTAAAAGATGTGCCGATGAGGAGTGTAGTAGTAAGTATGTTTTATTGGCGTCTCATCATCATTCAGTGGTGCTGCTCTGGCTGTGTGTGACGAGAGATTGGACTGTAGTAAGCTGTAAACTGCCTTATCTTTGACCTGTTGACAATCGATGTTTGTAAACTAAAGTGCATAACCTCGCATGGTTGTTGCGCTGTTGTGTATATATTATGTCATGTCCTGGAAATACCTAACGCTATCTAGATAGCGTTAGCCACCTTAGCAGCTAATTTAGTTACCGGGGGCCGGTTTGGAGAAATTCACAACAAACCCTGCCCTCTTGACTGCAAAAACAATGAGTCAGTACAACATTACTAAGTTTACAGTGTGTAGCTGCATTTTCGTGTCGTTATAGGCTATTTGAATATTTCAAATTGGATCAGCTGCAGTTTGCTGGGTTAGATTTTTGTAAATAGCTTTTTATACTGTAGACTTTTCTACAGAAAGCATGAATCCATGGGTCCGTCGTTCCCTATTGAGGCTGACCCCCATCGGATGGGGGAGGTAGAGGTCACTGATGGGGCTAGTCGTCCCCAAGGTCCATGCCTGGTTTTTGAGTGATTGATTTATTAACAGTTTGCAGAATTACAGTACATTTCAAGTACAACTCAATACAAAAACTGTTAACTGTGAGTGGACGACACCATAAAGCTTGTTTACAATATAGGGCCCACCATTTTCAATTGATCATCAAAACATTAAGAGAGTACACTTCTATATAGCCAAAAACAAGAAATCATCATAGAGGAGTTAAAAAGGGTGGACAAAAAAACGTATGCTGTGAGGGGGGAGGTTGAGGGTTCCACATTTTGGTGGCATAGGAGCGAAATTAATTTAGTCCCTTGTTTGTGCCGAATCTGGGTTGCACATGGTTTGTTGAACTCCCTCTGGTGTTGTGGGTGTGGACTTGACAGACAGGTACATGGGTATCTTGGTGGTGTAGTGTATCTTGTGGACCAGACCCATTGCCTTAGAGTTAGACCCATTGGTGGCCTTAGTTTTGCATATTCGCTTTTTATTAATCTAAGTTTAATACTAGATTAGATTTCTGTCAAAAGACATAACGGTACAGTTATCAGGCAGATGCAAATATTTAAAAGTTACTAGAATAAATTTGCATTTGAACCCAATCTTTCTAAATCTAGATAGTGTGCCAACAGATAACCCTACCAGTTGTGACAGGTTTTTCTATCCACACAATGTTCTTTTTTTCTTTTCTTTCTTTTTTTAACCCCATACCTTCCTGAAAGGAGATTATTTTGTAGCTGCAGGGAGAAAGGGCCATATCAACCTTCATAATATATTTTTTGGTACTGATGCTGTAGAGATGGACAACAATGCCTAACATTTAGGACAGGGACGAGTTTACAATTTAATTGGTTTGTGCTGTGTGCTCTTTCCCATGTATTCTTACAATTTAGTGTATATTTTGTATTCACAGTGCTCTTATGTAGAGGGAAAGCTGTGAGTGATTTCTCAGGCCCAGACTGTCGGTTTCTGTCCTTCAAGAAATCAGAAACGATCTATGTATACTACAAACTATCAGGTAGAAGGACCGACATGTGGGCGGGGAGTGTAAGTTGACTATGGTTAATATTTGAACTTCATCAGCTGCAGTATACTATAACTACATGCTTATAATGTGCTGTCTCCTTCTGTCAATAGGTTGGTAGTCACTTTGGCTATTTTCCCAAGGACTTTCTTGCAGTAAATCATATATATACTGAAAAAGAATTGGAGTCCCCAGCTGAGGTATGAGAATACATGAATTGTATCATTATGTAGTCCTTAAATTCATCAAGCTGTGTTTTGTTTTCTTATGTTTTGTTGCAAAAAAAATTCAATATACTTATTCTTTTTACAGGAAACAGATTTTGTCTGTTTTGACACAGGATTTGATCGGTTTGACAACTATGATATTGATTCATTGCTGGGGACCTCTATGCCATTGCCGATGGGGGATATTAATTTAAATAATGGCACATCTGATCAAAGAAAAACATCACTGGTTACAGAAGAAGAAAAAGAGCTATCTGGAGAAGTAAAGGGTACTGAAAACCTGGATGACAATAACGATGATGCTCAGGATCGTGATGTAATTCCAGGTTATGTGCCTAAGCAAGAAATAATGACGGAATCACCCAAGGTGGAGGTGGACATAGACCAAGAGCAGGCTACCACAGAAGATGATGTTTTGGAAAATTATGATTTAGAGGAAAAAGAAGCCAAAGATGAGTCAACGAACCCTGAGCTCAAGTCTTTGCCCGGAGATCATACTACTGCATTAGAAAAAAGACCTGTCCCCGTTTCTGACGGGAAACCTATCCCTCAGTTAGAAACTACTCTTGGATCAACCTTTGACGCTGTAACAACTGATGATGAAGACACTTGGAAGGTCACAGCAAATTATAATGGAAATGATCTTGATTCAAAACTTGTATCTGTCTCTCTTTCTACCACAGAAGATGATGTTTTGAAAAATGATGATTTAGAGGAAAAGGAAGCCAAAGATGAGTCAACAAACCCTGAGCTCAAGTCTTTGCCCGGAGATGATACTATTGCATTAGAAAAAAGACCTGTCCCCGTTTCTGAAGGGAAACCCATCCCTCAGTTAAAAACTACACTTGGAACAACATTTGATGCTGTCACAACTGACGATGAAGACACTTGGAAGGTCACACCATATGTAGAGGAAGAGAGTGAAGAATTGGCAGATTATCATGAAGACTCCAGTGATACCGAGAAGGGAATTCCATTACTGGCAGCAGATGCTCCTGAATCAGAACATCCAGCAAAGGAGGACAGTCCAACAACGGTACATCATCATGATGATCATGATCATGAGACTTCAGAGAAGAACTTGTGGACATCACTAGGGGATAAGGTTTTTGCACTTGTCACTGGTGGAGAAACGACAGCAGACATTTCAAGTTCAGAGGAAGATGAGGAGGAGGATGAAGACGAGGAAGAAAATGCCCCCAAACCCCCTCCTAACACTGAAAAGGCAAAGGTAGATGAGATCGAACTGCTGTCAGCAGAACCACTGAAAGAGTCTGAAGATCTCGTCATCTCCAATCTTGCAAACACTATGGAGATAGAAACCAACAATGATTCAGAGCAATTGTTTGAGGAGGATGAAGACTTTGTAGAGGAGGAAGAGGTTGCAGAGCATGAAAATGAACCAGATGAAACTGCGCTTCCCACTGATGAGCAGCAGGCCTCCCACAAAAACATAGAAGAGAGCACTACAGCAGAGAAACCTTTGTCAACAGGACACGACTTAGACAAACCCAAGCCTCACATATCACAAATTGAGACCACTAAGGAGGAGGAGGAAGGGGAGGCAGAAGTGGAGATTGAGATGCAAGAGATTAAAGCTGATGTAGATATACAGGATAACACTTCTAAGCATCACCTTGAGGATCTCGGCACTGATTTAGAAGACGAGAACTCAGAAGAAGGCTTTGTAGATTCAGAGGAAGACACAGAAGACATTGTAGTTGCAGAGGAGGACACAGAAGACATTGTAGTTGCAGAGAAGGACACAGAAGACATTGTAGTTGCAGAGGAGGACACAGAAGACGTAGTTGCAGAGGAGGACACAGAAGACGTAGTTGCAGAGGAGGACACAGAAGACGTAGTTGCAGAGGAGGACACAGAAGACGTAGTTGCAGAGGAGGGCACAGAAGAAGAGATTGTAGTTGCTGAGGACGACACAGAAGAAGACATTGTAGTTGCAGAGGAGGAAACAAAGGAGACAGAAGTTGATCACAAAGAGGAGGATCAATCTGACCAATATCAAGAACATAAAGCAATAGATTTAGAAAAGAATAAGCATGGGCACATTCACCCAGAATTAACAGAGGAAGCAGGCTTTCCTACTGAGGAGATTGAGGTGGATAAGGAGAGTCAGAAGGAAGAACTCCTTGAAGATGAAAATGCAATTTCCTCCACACGGTCACACCCATCACAGGCAGAAGATGCTGAACCCCTCCTTGAATCAAGCCTGCCTGTGCAGCCTACCTCAGAGCCAGAACACAGCGATGATGTTCTGAGACTGACTCTGCTACGAAACCATTTCAGTGAGCAGTATATGGAGAGCTTCCACAGCATATTGGGTCTCAAGAACCTCTTCAGGGTGGAGGCTATGTTCTCTGACTTGGACTTGGAACTCCAGGCCACCCGTCGGTCACATACAGGCACCTTGGACGACATTGAAAAGGCACTTGAGGCCATATCGGAAGCCTCTGAGAACCCGATCCTGGATGAGATTGAAAAGATGCTGGACGGCCGGGACTTGAAAAGTGATGACTCGCAGCAGAAAGACACAAGCTTGTTTGATGAGGAATCTCAAATACTGGATGATTTCCAGGAGCTTGCATTCAGCCTACGACAGAAATATTCAGTGGCTAGTGACAGTACACTGCTGGCAACAGACACAGCATCACATCTCGATCAAGGTAGTTTGAATTGAATTTATTAATATGAACTCAAAACATAAAGATAAGCAACAATATATGATATGGATAAAGCAGAAATGGCTAGAAACTACAATCACTACAATGTGCATTACACATTGCACACTATAGCAGCAATACTGTACATATTCTACATACTGTAACATAGTCCATGTGTACACTTTAGCAAGGTGTAGGACAGGTCATGTCCATGTCAGTGTTGCCGTCTGTTTTCTGAATTATATGTGGGTCATCAAATGCTATGATGGTATTTTAAATCTTAGTGTAGTCTCACATTTCAATGGCTGACTGTTTTAAAAGTCACAGGTAACTCAGACAAGGCAGTCTTGCAAGAAAGCTACACCCTTCTACTGCTGGATTGATTTGAAGTGTTTACATGTAAGCAACATATGTAATCAGGACCACAAACAGGACAATTTGCTGAGAATGGATTGTTGTGCGTGCACAGAAAATATAAAAATTCACTCAAAGTCATGTCCCTCTAACTTTTTAATTGTGTGTTTTTCAACAGATAAACGCCTACCAATTATAGAGGAAAGTGAGACGCTCTCCCATACAAAAGAAATGCATGATAACAACCACACAGTGTCCAAGGGGGATGACAGCCTCATGGCACCAGAGGTTGAGGAAAGGCTGCCAGAGAAAGATGAGACGGCCAAAGTACACAGGGGGGCGGATATTGTAAAGGAAGATGGAGGTCACTTTAATAAAAACAAAGACAATCAGCCGAGTTTCGATCCAGCAGAAGAAATGCAGAAGGTTCCACAAACAATCCTGGAAAAGCCATTTGACATGGGCATCGGCGTTGAGATGGAACACTCATCCTCAGGTTGGCAGTTTAGAGCTTTGTAAAATATCGCCGTTATAGTCACTGTCAGGACATACAAACCTTGTATGTCCAAAACGATTACTTTTCAGGAAATGGGGAAACCTGTGTTCCTGTGTTATTTGGTCACAAGTTATTGTTAATACTTGGCATTAGTTTGATATTTATTATTATAAAATCCACAGATAGTTAACCACTTGACTAAATATTATTATTATAATAAATAATATATAAAAAAGTTGCAGATCTACAAGCTCACAACATCTCATGACACGTTATGAGGATGTAGGTTGGCCATTTTAGCTACTTTGTTTTTGTTTCCTTTATTAATTCCGTATTGTCATAATTTAACAAAACGTTTATAAATCAGTTCAGCCTGTCTTGTTTCTTTTGTATTTATCAAATTGTTTCAATTAAAAATATGTGGGAAATGGCTGATATTGCTTCTAACTATATATGGTGTAATATGTGTTGTTTTCTACCTTCAGGATCTGGGGACTCAATCGAACCTGTTCCTGACTTTTACGAGGAAGAGGAATTGGGGTTTATGTCAAAAGGATTTTTATATGCAGGCTGTGTCCTTGATTTCGTCAAGACAAAAATTGGAGAGTGGGTCATTCTGGTAAGTTATAAGATCATGCTATTAATAGTCATGTACATGTAACCTTAGTCCTTTTGGGTGCCTGTTTTGTGCACGTTAAGAGATGTGCTTAAAATGCAGTGCATCTAAATGTCAGAATGGAAAATGCCAGTAGCCTTTATGTTTTTCACCCTGCAATCTAGAACTGCTTTTCTAGATTGCTGCACCTTTATTGTTGTGTGGTACAGATCTCCTAGTCCCAGTAATGAGTCTGGCAGACACGTTCTGTACCAACTGCAGGCAGTGTATGGATCCTTTGCCAAGTGTTGAATAGAGGGCGTTACAGTAGTCCAGGCAGGATGAAATTAGTGCATTGACAAATTTAGGGGTGGAAAGGACTGGTCGGTTTCTGTAGATGTTTCTTGTGTGACATTGGCTGACATGGAGTAGATAAAGTTGTGTATGTTACCCTGGTAGTTGATTTAGTTTTTAGTTTTTTTGCATAATGACCTAGACGTACAAGTATATAGCTCAACAATGCATGTACAGAATGGCCATAAAAACACAATGTTAGTCAGGCAGCCTCTATCCAAACTGACAATCAATTTAGTAGAGGCTGCTTAAACTATAATTCCTATGATTGACTTTAGAGTTGGAACCTTTCTTTCTTCTTCTTATGTCCCTGAGGATATTTCAATAAATAGTTACACAATCAGTGATATAAATAGGTTTTCAATGTAATGGGTCCCGGGTCCCAGGGGTGGTCTTTTTGATGGGTCACAGGGACATTTTATGAGTCCTCCTACTTCAACGACGTTAGAGTACAGTACTGAGTACAGTATTGCATCCCAGGACCCCCGGGGGTGTGACATGATTGCGTCCTTTCTCAATTTAGTGAGTCTAAGGGCCATACTCCTATTTTAGAGCAGAAGAAAAGTCGGTTCGGCGCTGTAGAGCCTACAATGTGACGTCATTTGAGGTTCGGGGGGGTGGGTACCGTCCTAAAGTCGACTCTTCGGTGCTACTGAAAATTGCCCTATGGGCCGATTCATACTTGATTGTAGGCTCTACAGCACCGAACCGACTTTTATTCGGCTCTAAAATAGGAGTATGAATCGACCCTAAGGATGCAGGATGCAGGCTATTTACATCATCAGTCAATCATATCCTACAATTTATTTATTTATTGGGCTATTATTATTTGTTCATCTTTACAATATTCAGACTAACATTGTGTTTTTGTGGCCATTTTCTGAATATTTGGATGTCACATTACATAGGGTCCCTATGCATTTATTCCACGTGCTATGGTAGACAGATGTACATAGTACCTCCGTGCAGGCCGTGCTGCGGCCTTTTGGTGGTGGTGAGATGTTTCAAAAGAAACGGAGGCCGGAGGGTATGTACATCTGTCTACCATAGCGCGTGGAATAAATGCATTAGGGACCCTACGTAAACTGACATCCAAATTTCAGAAAACTTTACGGAGGGTACCGAGAGGGGCTAATCCATCCTGTACATGCATTGTTGAGCTATATACTTCATCATCATTATGGGGGGGGGGGGGGAAGAAAGAAATCAACTACCAGGGTAACATTCATTCTTGAGATACCCAGGTCTTTGCAAATGAATGTTTGGAATCCTTTCTGATCCTATTTATCTTGCATGCACCTGATACTCTATAGAGATACTCCTTTCTGCATATGGTACTTGTAAGTCCTAATCACATGTAACAAGGCACATTGGCATGTGAACGTTTATAAAGTCCAACTTAAATGTACACATCAGAGTGTCCCCTGGTTGGTGTATTTTGACTGTTCAACTATACGAATTAAGTTAAAACCTCGGATTATGACAGCTTTATGGGAGGAAGTAGTAGGCCTGCTTGCACAATGTTGAGGCACAAAACTACCATATGCATGTTCTGTTGACGTGTTTCTACCGTGCGGTGTTGTAGAATGTAGACTGAAGTTCAGTTCACCCATGGACTAACGGTAGCGTTGAGCTGTCTTCTCTGCTAGATGGGCCTGAGCCAGGGAAATAACTCGTATATTCACAACTAACGTCGTTGGTTTAACCTGCTGCGTATTGTTTACAAACGCACTGAAGCTTTACTTGCTAATGGTAACAAAAGCCGGTCAAAGCTGTACTCAAACTCTATTGTTGATCGTGAACGGGGTTGACTTAAGTTAGCCGGCACACAACCTTAAGTAATGATTGCTTAATCGTTCGCAGTCTATCGTCTTTTTATTTATTATTATTTCCCTCTCCTTGACGGGGTTGGACATGTTCTATTTTGTTGGACATCTTTCTGGATAACGTTAAGACTCGCTATAGTTAAAGCGTTAGCAAGCCATCTGTCAAACTAGCATCGCTAGGTCCATTCTTGTTTATTTTATGTGCTACAAGCTGTCATGGACAGCGATATATTCCCTCGGCCTATGGTGGACTCTGATCAGCTTTACATGTTTTTTCTAAAGGAGATGCAATATGTAAGTAGAACATGAGTTTGTTTCTCTACTCTTGACAGCCTGAGCAGTTGAGTTGCTAAGCTAATCTGGCCTCCTCATTAGCATAATGGAGGAAGCTGTGTTGATGTGAGTTTCATTCACCAGCCTTTTTAGGTTTAGGTTGAAGTTAGCTCTGATCCATAGCTCTGATGCGTTGCATTAAAGCTATGGATCAGAGCTAGGTTGAAGTCTGCATTGTATTTGACCCCAAGGGACAATTTTGTTTAGCAGTAATGCTATGGCAAACATTTACATACAATATAGACATAATACATATATTATTTTGCATGAACACTGGTACACAGTTGAAGCCAACTTCACTGTTGTTGTCGTCAATGTTACTTGTCAAGTTGTCGCCAGAACAAATTATGGGATGCACCATATCATATCCACTGAAATTCACAGCACCCTTGAGTCTAACAAGCCCAATCGCTGATCCCTTGTTGGTGTCAACTCAGGGGTGGTAAAATCTCCACATGAGGGGAGCAAATTTAAACTCGCCCTGGGAGGCTGCTGTTTTTTGTTAATAGATATGTTTGATTAACTGTCACATCCCTATGATAGAGTACACTACTACAGATTGGTTGCAGTACTGTGTTGCCCATCATGGTTGCAGATAGTATTAACCAGTGTATTGCAAAGGTAAAGGTCACAAGACCACAAATCCAGAACAGTCCATCCAGCCTGTAAACGTACATGTTTTGGGGTCTAGACCTATTTTTACACTAGTTAAATGTAGCTGATTACGTTGAAAGCAAAGCCTTACTGCTTGTAATACCAAAGAAGACTCCGAAGTATGGAAGTATCACAGGAATCAAAATTCTTGATCCCCAAAGACAGATGTTTTATTGTGATGGAAGGACCAATGTGAAACAAGATACATCCCAATAATCTTAAGTCTTATATTTGAGTGTACTAATAAGCACTCAACAATTTTAATATTTAACGCCAAGCTTTCTTTGTTCAAAAATGTATTTGTGGTGATCAGTGTCCTTTAGTAATTGTAAATGTACTTTAGTCGATACAATTTTTTCAGAGTAATTCACCAAAACTCATGACGTCATGAGACAACTTTGTGCAAACATACTTGTCTATAAAACTGATTGTGTTTTTCCATTTTAAAATGTTTGTTTTTGTAATTCTGTAATTCACATCACACAATAACGTAACGTTTGCGTGTGTCCTCAGGTGATTTCGCGTCTACCAGAAGAATGGAAGCCAGGGGAAAGCTTGTATGGATGCCCATGGCAAGCAGTCGTCATCACAGCATTGGTTGGAGTGTTCAGTGTCATGCTTTTCTTCTGGAAGACAGTGTTGGCTGTAAGCATAATTTTATCATGATCTAACACTATTGTAAAAACTGTTAATTTATTTATTAATTTAATTATTAACAGAACCAAATGGTATAGCATTCTTCATCTGAAACTATATTGCACACAACAGTCTGTAAAATATGCCAAGGCTAACACAGGAAATCCAACTAGCTGTATTTTCCTATTGTGACTGATCTGCTGTGGCTGGTTGAAACATCAATCAATTTTTAAATCATGTTGATAAATTAAACCAGTTTGATTATCAGTGATTAATCTGTGTCCTCTTTAGGTGAAGAAGCGTGAATATCTTGGTAAGTTTTCACTCTCTTCCTTTTAGTCATTACGTATGTGAAAAAAGCTATTTCTATGCACTAATAACTGTAGAAATTCAAACTAATTGTTGGCTGTGTTTGATATTTTATAAGTGGATGAAAATGGTCTCAATGACCGAATGAAGACCCTCAAAAAAGAAAAGGATGATGCCATCTCAAAGATTTCAGACCTCCAGAAGCATGTAGGTTACACATTAAGATAAGTCTACCATCTATGCATTAGTTATGTCCAGCAATACATGTAATAGTTTTACCTTTCTCAGACTGAAGAACTGAAAGAAAAGCAAAAGATGTCGGAGGTAACAAGCTGCAGTGCCATGCAAAGGAACCAAGAGCTGGAGGTGAGCACAGAGGAATATACATGGATCTATTTTTGTTTTGTGTTAATTGTGCACCCTTGATTTCTGGTAGCAGTAAAAAAAAAAAAGCCTTTCATTATCTTCACACTTATCTTTACAGGACATGGTTCTGCAGGCCAGAACACGAAATGATCAGATCGCTGGAGAAAGGAACAAATATGCAAGGCTTCTTGAAGAAGAGAGGGCAAATTCTCTGAAAAATGAGAGCCGAGTGAGTTTGAATTACTTCCATGGCCCTCTATGATGTGTTGCAGATATAAACAAATGGGGCGGCCACCACCAAAAATACAAAGTAGATGCATTTGTTTGTTCTCTATAGGTGAATGGGTGAGCTCAAAATAGGACTAACACTATAGTAATAGACATTTGATAATTCAACACTAAGACACAAGAGTCTTTTATCATGGTTATTGCTAGTGTTGTACAATTATTTAATCTAAAAAAAATTCAGACACCTATGCAATCTCATTTTGTGAAGAATCGTGCAGCACTAGTTGGCTGGCCAATTCATTAATTATTGGTGTTACATTTCTATAAATTAGCCCTCCTCAATCGGAAATGGCCACTCATTGTTCACTGTTCAACTTAAGTTATGCCTGGCGATCTAGCCAACAACCAGTTTGCCCTTTGGTGTATTATGGCTATTAGTACGTGTGTGTGTGTGTGTGTGTGTGTGTGTGTGTGTGTGTGTGTGTGTGTGTGTGTGTGTGTGTGTGTGTGTGTGTGTGTGTGTGTGTGTGTGTGTGTGTGTGTGTGTGTGTGTGTGTGTGTGTGTGTGTGTGTGTGTGTGTGTGTGTGTGTGTGTGTGTGTGTGTGTGTGTGTGTGTGTGTGTGTGTGTGTGTGTGTGTGTGTGTGTGTGTGTGTGTGTGTGTGTGTGTGTGTGTGTGTGTGTGTGTGTGTGTGTAATATCTTTGTCCTCTTAGCCTCATGATGTTTGCTGAATGATTTCAGATTGAAAAATTGGAGAAGTCAAATGGAAAGGTGCAGCTCAGTAGGAAGAAGACTCAGGAAGCACTCGCTAAGGTACATGTTACGTGGCTTACGCAATGTGTATAAATTCTCAATACACTCCTGTTGCGTTTGTATTTTTTCAGTATCTCAATGATTCCTTTATCCCATAGATCACTATTCTTCTGGACGAGGCCAAAATTCGCGAAGAAGCCCGGACCGTTCAGCACAAATGCCTTGAGCGGGATCACACTGCACTAAAAGAACAGAACAAAACGGTAAGACAGACAGACACACTATTGTTTGGCCCTTTTGTTGCTACGGTCCACTTCTTGACAGCAGTCTAATGTGGGTTTTACAGGAAGTATGATTTGATAAACAGCTTTATGGATTTTAACCAAACACCTTTACGGTTCAAACTACAGTCCAAAGGGCAGCTTTTCTGTAGACAATTGACTTTGATTGCAATTGTTAGTAGTAGCTGAAATCAGAGGTACAGTGTCTATGGACCACAATGGAAACAAGCTGCGGCTTGTTTTATTAATCCATTTTGTCGCTTTTAATTGGCGATACTGTGCTTTTAATTTGTTGCCAGTAAAATGTTCTATTCTATCTACTGAAAGTTAAGAGTTATTCTCTAACGGATGGATTTAATTCAACATAATTATTGTACCTCTACAAGAGTAATTGTAAGATTCAAAATGGGGGTGTGCAAGAAGTGGAAAATGGAAACATTTAGTCTGTTAAGTTTAATTATAAAACAGATCAAATTTGTGTGAACCTGCTGATCATGTAAAAAAACACAAACTTCACAACTTCTCATCTTAAATAGAAACTAGGAAGCAATAAGTATTTTTGTGACATAATACTGGACATTTGGAAATTACACTGCTCAGGGGGAACTAATTATTTGCAACTGGTGCACTTCATTTCTTACAGTATTTGTAAATGTATATTCTTAAAAAGGTTCTTTATCATTAATTCATAACATCTTTATGCTTGCTATGGTTTATTCTTGCAGTTTCCTAAGCAAAGATGTTAAGCGAGTAAAGTATGCGAGTAAAGGGGGTACTGGATTCAGAAATCAGGGGAAGGGGTACTGAAGCGAAAGGATTTTAGAACCCCTGCCTTAAAGCACCTCCTGATTTCACTGACTCTTACAGCTCAAGGTTACTATTAAAGGATGGGAGGATAAGCACAAGGAGATGAGTGAGCAGATCAAGGTTTACCAGAAGTCTCAGAAAGAACTGGAGGACTCTGTGGTTCTTAAAGATCACAATGTGGAGGTAAGAAGTGTTTTTCTGTTTTTAATTGACAGTAACTGGCTTGCCAAAAAAACATAGATTTTTGTATGTAAGGGTTGCTTCATGTCAGCATTTCTCACTTGTTCCATTGCAGGTGCTGTCTGATCTGTTGGCTGACTTGGATGCCTGTGATTTGCAAAAAAGTGACAAAGTTTTACCCAATGGTGAAGTAGCCATTGGTAAGTTCCAGCCTATGTGTAAAAGCCAAGGAAATTCACAGGAAACGGCAGAGTAGATGAACAATTATTAAATTGACTATGACTGTTATTTTACAGACAAGAAGACTTCCATAAAGAACAGGATTAAACAGATGATGGATGTGTCTCGAGTGAGTTGCAATTTAAATTTATAAAGCTCCTCTATGTATGTGAAAATACAGTGTTAATCTTAGTCCTTGAGTTGATTCACTAACTACTGGTTTCTTCCCAGATCCAGACCACTCTAACAGTGGTAGAAGAGGAGCGAGACAGATTCATGACCAAGCTCCTAAATGAGGAAAAGGCTAGAAAGACAATGGAAGGTATGTTGATCACATTGGTGCTCGTGAAAATGAGCACCAAAATTATTGTTCTTTTTAGATCCAAAACCGTTCCTGTTTCTTAAGAAGCCTCTCTTTACACAATTGTATTTTGTTATATAGAACAACACCAGGAGCTAGAGCATTCCATCGGAGCCCTCAAGGGTGATAAGAGCCACATTGAAAACCAATACAAAATCCTCCAGCAGAAGAATGAAATCATGACTGAGATGTACCAACAGAAGGAGAATGCCTTGCAGCAGTAAGTGGCTTGAAAATGTCCCCAAAAGTCCCAAATCAAAGATGCACAAAATGCAAACACTCCCTGCATGTCGTTGTAAAGTGGATGTCCTTTCCCAATTCCCACACATTGTGGTATTGTTGCTCTGAAGAATAATCCTCAATTACAGTGCAATTGTCATGCCCCTCAAACATCTGGCTTTCAGACATCATGTCATCAGGCCAAGTCTATGGACTTTTTGTTTGTCTTATTCATGCCCCTGACATTTGGTTCTCGAACAAATATTAGCGATTAACAATTTTATTGTGTCTTTTTTGGAATTGAACTTTTTTTATAACGAGCGCTCGTTTTTACGAGCGAGTAGAGAACACTGTTGTGAACCGTAATCAATTTATATTAAAAAAGGCGATCTCGACACGGAGGGTATTTGGACCAGGAGGCGTCGAAAGGCAATCTCGGCGGTAAATTTGTTAAAATGTTTGGCCTCATAGGAGACTGACCAAAGAGGAGTTGGACCGTCGTAGCAAGGAGTCGATGCTGTCTGAGGTTGGCGGTAAGGCTGTGGAAGCTGAGGAGCAGGTCAGAGTCTTAAGACAACGCATCAACGAAATGGAGGAGCAGATGAAGAAAACGGAGGGGGTGTATAAGGAGCAGGTCAGAGCATTCAGAGTCTAGAATTATTTTTGAAAGGGTCAAAGTTGTTTAATTAATGCTGTTAAGGCTCATTTACACAGTAAATTATACTTAATAAAATGGTGTATTTGAAACTTCAGTCACAAATGCATCCTTTTTGTCATATATAAACATACATTACGCTTCATATTCTGACTGTTCATATATTTGTTCCCCATTTTTCAGATAAAAGAGCAGGAAAACAAAACTCATTCAAATTGGGTATGTTTTATAATGTTGTGCAAGTATTACACTTATTTTTCAGTAATACACAACGATTCCTATATAAATGATCTGTCTCTTCCAGGTGAATGCGCGGAACGCAGAGCGAGCTCTGAATCAGGAGAAGCTTGAAACATCCAAGCTGCGTGAAAAGTGAGTGCACAAGGTGCCTGTAGTGAAGGAACATAATGGTGTTTCGGCCATATTAATACATATTATATAGCTATCTATTCTATATTTCAACTTTTTATGTATTTTTCGTAAGTTAATGCCGTACTTCATCATACTTGTAGATCGGCTATGTTCACTTTCATTGTTTTTACACGAATAATGGAGGGTATGCGCATGACATCATCATACCTTGAAGTTATGCAGGAACGCCTACTGAGTGGCAAAAACTACTTTCTGGCCTTGACAGCCTGCCTATCTGATTGTATTGTTAAACAACGTTAAACTCACTTTGCCACTCGATTTGCCATTGACTTTATGCATGCGCATGCCCTCTATAATAGAACCGTTTTGGACATAAAAGGTTTCCACCCGAAAGCAATGATTTTCTACAGCTACTGGTGGGTTTTTAATAATAACATGGGTTATATTATATGTACGTTTCCTGTACAGATTGACACAGCTCAGCTCCCAGCTGAATGAGCGCCGTGCTCCTCTATTCCGGCCCAACTCTGGACAGAACACAGGTCCCCGTCAAGGTAACATCAGTCTCCACATTTGACATGATATTCTGTGGGGACACCGGGACAGCTACCCATCCTATAGACAGACTACTAGAGCATTTAGCTATGGATCGCACTGTGGTCTACTCAACAACACCTGGCCATACACAACCATGGTGTTTAGATACCATTTAGTTTGATTTAGATACAATACAACTGGCACACTGGCATCAAAATGCATCCATAGTACATGATTTGATCTTGTGCTTAGTCTGCTTACTTCCATGTCAAATGCGATTCTACACATTAATAAAATGTTCTCTTTCTATTTCTGTGTGCCAAAGTAGAAAGGAAAGCTTTTCCTCCACTCATATCGGGTGCACTTGATACCCAGTCACTTGAAACGGTGGAGAACAGCAAACTGGTTGCAGTAATTAAGTGTACAAGTCTGTACAATGGCAAAACATCTACCTCTGTTTAGCTGTTTGATTTTTCCTCCGCCATGACCTATGGTTTAATTGATTTTGATTGAGAAGTCTAGTGATTCAGAACCTTTGTCGCCAGGCAGGAATTAATTAGAAATCGAGAGAAATCTCCACCCAGCTGGTCTGTCAGTGTCTGCCTGGCACCGAATGATGTTGGATTGTACTGTAACCCATAGAGGGCAGTGTTGCCTTTGCAGTAGTCTCGCGTAGCCAGACAGCTATTCCATAATCCCCGAATGCTATATAGAGTGGAACTACACCGAAATTGTGTAAAATATCTTTACATTTTTACATTTTATTTATTTATTTCATTTTCTGCTAAGCAACAAGCTATATATGCTTAGATGATCTTTATTAATATTAGGATAAATTTGCGCGACTGTAAAGATGAAACGGATGTGGGGAGGAGGCTCCACTTCCGCTTTATATTTTACTCATGGTAGAGCTTCCGTTGCTCCAGACTGTATGACAGAAGCATTTGGAAATTGTGAGAGGCAACAGTCTGGCAACGTGAGACTACTTTTGCAGTGAACACCAGATTGGGATCAAAGTCAATTTCCAGCATTAATGAAGTGACCCTATACATTTACTAACTATAAATAAGTGTTAGGAGTGTTAAGTTTCTCTTTAAGTCTATGCTGCTAATTTGCCAGCTGTTTCTTGATAAAATGGCTGGTTTGATCAAAACAGGTGATTCGTATGGGCCCTCGCCTGTGAGCGGGGGTGCCCCATCCCCCCCTCCAATGATGGAAGGACCACGGCGTCCCCCTTCTGCTCCTGTAGGGAGGAAGATTGATCCGTATGGTGAGTCCAGATGGACAACTTTACTCCGCTGATTTTGCGGAGCCATTTCACAACCTTTCTTCAACCTTCTACCGCCCAACCCAACATCTGGCTCCTCTTGCATGTGACCTCTTTTAGCTTCTTTCACAGCCTTGATTTTCTTCCCAATGCTTTCTTTCCCTCATCCTGATTCTCCTTCCTCAGTTCTGCATTTCCTGCTGCTATTGGTTTCTCCCTCTTCAGTAAAATCCTGATCCTGAGTCTTTGTTTCTCTTTGTTGGAACACCAGACTGGTTCACCTGTTGCTTTAAGACGGTTTCTCTTTTGATTGTTCTCCCCATGGAATGGAACTAACCTGCTTTCTTCACATTGCTTTCCCTGTCTGTTCTTTTGTTTTGCGTTGTTGATGTGTTTGTTATCATCAAAACGGCGTCATAGGAACTGGCCAGTGAATTATGTAAATAGATCCGATGAAGAAAATAAGCATAATTAAAATTTTCCTTCTAAGGAAACGTTTGCTGTCTTTGTTCTGGACCTTGATGCTTTTCCATTATTAATTATAGTTCTGAAACCCAGGAGCAATCATCATATTTCCAATGCTCTATACCACTGAATTTTGATGTATGCAGAAAATAAGATCTGGAGATGTTCTGCACTTTTTTCATCTTCCGCTGCCCCTGTAGGTCCACGACCTCCATCAGATCCTCACGGTCGTTACTTTGACAACAAACTCACCTCTGGGATTGGTATGTCTGTCTGTTTGTCCATCCATCCATCCATGGTTTGGAAGCTTTTCTTTTCTCACCAGATCTTAACTGTATGCTGTTTTATTCTTTTCTAGACATGATGGCCCCACGTACCTCTTCGCCTGCCAACATGGACACCTCTGTAAGTCTTGTTAATCGGACTCTCAAATGCTTAAAAACCCATAGCCTCTCTCGTTCCACGTGTAGGCCTAGAACTTCTGTCTTCATGTTCCTTGTCTTCATGATCCATGTGTGTGTCCTTGCTCAGACTCCACCGATAGATTCAGACACACAGGCTGAGGCCTACACTGAGATTCCAGAGCCAGTGAGTATAGAGTGGCCAGAGGGTTATGGTACCAGGTTTAGGTGTGAGGTCTTCTTCCCTAAAGCTGCATGCAGACTTTGGGAGTGGACCATGACGTTTGCTTTACTGATGTTAGGGCTGGGCGATAACTTCAAATCTATCATGATTATTTCAATCTTTTGCCTCCGTTATGATAAATTAACAATACATTTATTTAAAGTGCAAATTGCAGATCTACAGGCTCTGCTATTTTCGCTAGTATGGCACCATTTCACAAGTATAATACTGTTACGCTCTTTGTCATGGGTAAGGGAGTAACACTGTGAAGTGATTAATCCATTATAAAATATCTATTACGGTAGATTATTTTTCTTTTTCGGGGCGATTCATTGTAAATTCATTCTACATTTCTGTTTCAATATATTTCCAGTTAGTTGCCCAGCCCTACGTGTTGTGCAGTTTTGACCTGCTCTCACAGCACTGAATGAAGTGCTGACTCCAGCATCACTTGTGGATGGAAATACTCACCTCTTTGAAAATACTCACCTCTTTGAAATTTGAAATTGTAACATCTGTGTAGCATTTGTGAAAATTGTCTTGTTTTCTGGTCTATAACATCACAGTGTTTGGTTAATGGTCACGTGATTGGTTTTTGGCTAGCTGTACGTTTGGTTTGGGCGTAAAATACATGTTCTTCTTTGATCACTACTTGGCTGGGTGTAAAATACATGTTTTTCTTTGATCAGTACTTGGCTTAATGCATCTGAAGTTGCTCAAAGAGGAATATTAAATTAAATTAAATTTCACTAGAAACTAACAGCATATGAGCTGTTGCTCTCCCTGACTGTTACCTATGTCTCCTTCTCTGTTGCTCAGGGCCCTGGATCCTTCATAGCCTCTCCAATCCGGGACTCACCTGCATCTGGACCCCATGGCCCTCCAGTAGCCCTTGGACCCCATGACCCTCTGCTGCCTCCTGGACCCCATGGTCGTTTCCCACCTCCTGGGCCCCACAGATCTGTACGACCCCTCGGTCCCCACTACCACCCTGGTGCTGGGCCTGGGCACCACATCCCTCCTCACGGGCCTCCACTACCTGCCAACGGACACCCAGGCATGCCTATGCCACCGCCTGGATCCATGCCATCCAACGGGCACGCATTTCGACCCAGACTTGGCCCTGACCCTCGAGGTCCACCACCTCCACACTTCCGTCCACCTCTGCCTCATCATTTTCCCCCGATGCTCCCACCACCCGGTATGTGAACTGGTTAAACCGCACTTTTTTTCTCATTGTGGTGATGAGCTGTGTAGATTTTCCCTCCACATTTGACCTTATGTTAACAGCTCATCATTTAACCATTCTGTCCAGGTGTCCGAGGCCCAATGGTACCACGTCCACACTTTCCTCCTGACATGCGCTTCCCAGGACCACGTGACCACGGATACCCGCCTGCACACCTCCCGCCAGGAGGTATGTCAGTCCATCACAGTGACTCTTTCGCTCAGGGTCCTCCTGAGGGACACCAGAATGCCCTTGGGCACCATACTGTCATTAGACAGGGGCAGGACTTGGCCATGAAGGCCAATGCAACCCCTCAGGACTCAGACAGGTCAGCCATGGCAGAGCCTTAAAAACAATACCTAAAACCATGGCTGAGAACTTGGAGCAAACCCTGACCAAAACTCGCCGCAATTAACAACTCATCTTTTTTTTCTTTCTTTCTTCATATTTCAACTAAGGAAGAACTGTCCAATAAAGGTTTATGAAAACATACTCTTCATTATCATAAATATACACTTCCATTAAAGCTTCAGAAAATCAACTGTGTCCTAAATTGATAACTTGAAGAGTAGTAAGGATTGTCACTTTGTGACACAGCTTATTGTGCAATAACATTTCTATTGTATGCCTGAGTATTTTCAATTATTTTAAAGTGCAAGACCACTTTGGTAGAGGTTTGGGTTGTGTAGTTACCTTGCCGTGATGTAACTCCAAATGTGGACAAGAAAAAAATTGCTCCCGTGATTAGAAATTGATAATTCAAAATATGCTCCTCATTGACTTACATTGTAAGCTGAAACAGCTCTCAAAGTCACTCAGTGGCGGAAACTCCGTGGGTTCAGAGGCGCGATTGAACCCCCTGGCATTTTGGCAAAGGCGCGACTGAACCCTGTACTGAACTGCAGTAAATTATGCACCCACTGACTGTCCACTGAAATTTCCCCTCCCCAGTGGTCATGTTGTCATGCACGTAGTCACATACCTTTACGAGGGGTTACAAGATAGGTGTTGGGCCGCCGCCCATGCCGCATTCAAATGCTAATAAGGTGGCTTTTGTTTTGCTGCCAGGTAGAGAGTACAAATGAGTACAAAACTCGTTTTTTTTCCACCGCTGGGGGGGGGGGGCGTGGCTGCTTGAACCCCCTGCCGTTATAAGAACTTTCCGCCTCTGAAGTCACTCTAGTACGTAAACTAACACAAAGTTGATTCAGACAATATAGAGCCTCACCAAACCTCGTACTGTTTTTTTTATAAAAATGTTAACTTCCTGTCAATTTTACTATTTAAGATCTCGATACGGATCCAGTCCGGGTTTTATTCCTAATAAAAATGGCAAAACCAGCAGGAAATTAAACGGTAATCTACAACCCAAACCTCTACCAATTGGTCTTACCCTTTAAGTTTAAGTTTTGACAAATAGCATTGACTTGTTGGGGGGGGGGATTTTTTTTAAATGTCATTTCCTGTGGAAATTATTTTAAAATGGAGGAAGTTCTATCATTTCAGGAATACCATCACCTTTCTCCCAAAGCTGTTGCTTTAGAATGAACGGTAAAGGAAATGTGTAATTTGATGGCCAGATGTATAACTTATTTTACTATGTTCTTAGAAATTTTATTAATAAAGATTGCAAAAGCTATTGGTGTTGGCCATTGCTTCCGGATAAACTTGCATAGTTTGAGGTTACAGTCTGTCAATGTAAATATTCACTTATTCTTATATGAAATTATGACGTGGCTCTGCAGGAGGTTAGCCATCTTTAAAAGGGTCATCATCGTGCTTGAATATTCTGATGCCTAGGATTCCTAAAAGGCTTGATATACTTTAATGCGTGCAGTGTCGGGCAAGTAAACAAGCTTGTAGATTGGCTATTGTCAGTACTACGCAACTAAGTATAAATCTGACTTACGTTTGACTATTGAGTAACCGACTTATTTAAGGGACCTGATATTACAGTACAGTGATGCTCCAAATCCTTGAATAAGATGCATAAAAGTCCTGGGTTGAGTTGCTGTCGTCTTGTCCCATCTTGCAGTACAGAGTGCAACCCAGTATTTCCTGAGATGTCATTGTTACAAAAAGTATTCGAAACATGCCAAAATGAATCTGAACTGGCTATTGTATCAGAATGGGTCTATATAGAATAGATCGAGTGATGAGCCATGTCAGCAACTATTTGTCATTTATTAGAAATGAAAGCAGTGTAAATATCTGATACCTGTTATTTTTTTACCTCAATATGACAAATCAAAATGCTGTTCCCATATCCAATGCCCAGTCCATATCCTGCCACACGCAAACATTACATACAGTTATAGCAATCGATTAGTGTTTCTCCAGAATTAATTTACTCTTGGATATCCTAACATTAGAAAAATAAAATATAAAAAAACAAATCAAATATTACAATGCAGAGAAGTTAAGGAAATAAAGAAATCTGCAGGGTATGACAAACATGTTTAAAATGCAACCTCAATTTAAAAAAAGGCCTTATAACAGGATGACATCACATTTCAAAACAAAAGATCACATTTCTCAGAGACATTCATTCCATTAATACACCTCTGGTTGTGTTTGACTGCAAATTCTCAACATGCTATACCACATAACCATTGAGCTGCTGTGAAGATGCTGTTCCAAAATGCCTTATTTTGACAGAAATTAAGTTTGAAATGCCAATTCATGGCAGGAGATAGACATCTCTGTAGCAATCAGGTCATTTTGATTAGTAACCAAATGCTCACACTGCATAATAGAATACAAGTAACTAGAGTGTGCTGACCGCAATGTTGCATACCGTACATGTTAGTACCCACACTTTCATACCAAACTCAATACTGATTAATCATCGTTCCTATCATAAATATCATATATTTGCTGAAACAAACCAATATTAACTACAAACTATTTGAACCTGAATCTTTCATATACCGGTACATGAAAAAGCATGCCCACCCGTATGTAGAAACATTTGATCATGTCAGGGCGCTGAGTGTTGCGGAAAATTGCGGAAAACAGCGGAAATTGGAGCACGAACAGTATGATACCACATACACTTACAAACCCTGTTGCTAAATCCAATGCTGCGACTACAGCACGTCATTGGGTCTCTTGGACCTGAGATTAGATATTGGGTCTAAGAAATGGGGCCTGATGGAGTGAAAACGTATTTATAAATGACTTCCCTTTACTAAGCCTTTAAGGCGGGAACTACTTGGCTGAGCATGCATGCTTTCTCTCAGCCCAACTTTGTATCCCATATGTACATCCACGCCTGGGAGTTAGCTAGTAGAGTAGCCTCGAAAACCCAGATGTTTTTAGTGACTTAACAGCCCCACTCAATCAACTGGGGTTTAAGAGTCAGTTATTCAATGAGTAATGGGTATTTGAACCATTGACCCCAGTTCAAGGTTCTTTGCCAAGTCTTAACGGTAGATTCTATAACCCAGACTCGGCTGAAATTATACACCTGCAGTAACTTAAACACTTTGATCGTTACTTTACGGTAAGGAAGACGAGATCAAGTGGTTTGCTAGTTTAATCATATTTCATGAATACCAATATAAAACTTCATGTAAAAAAAAAAAAAATCAATTTTCTGCAACAGCACCATTATGTTGTACTTCAACAAAATGGCCTACCCAATTGCAAAAGAAATGTGTGTGCCCTGATGATGGGCTAAAATCCTCTTAATTATTGGAAATGGAGACAACTGCCTTGTCTTACTATTGCAAACTGAGTCAAGGTGGAATTCATGACTTTTCTGGATGATAAAGCGGGCAACAGTTACAGCTATTGAAGGATGTGCTTTAATGGCCATGACCTGCTTCATCAATGTGACTCTTTAGCAGTCCTTGTGCAAAGTTTGGTGAAGATGGAGAAAAAGTGGTTTCTTGGTCAACAGCTGCAGTTTCTTCCTCTTGAAGTCTGTGGGCTTCTTGTACCTGGTGTTCAAGAATATAAATTCACAAGGTTTCACGATTGCAATTGCACAACGGAACCCAATGAAATAGTCAAACTGAGATGTATTTTAAAGACTGACTTACAGCTCGATTACAATGGGACCAGGTTTGATCTCATCCAATTCCATGAAGGCAAAACATTTTGTGCTGGTAAACCTCTTCTTGGGTTTGTAGTGCTTGAATTCAAAGAAGATAGCTGCCCCTGGAAGTTGATTTTATTGAATGAATACATTTTTGTACTGCTGAACTTTTAACATTACATTACATTACAGAGTTATAAAAAGTCTCTTGAATTATGTCCTTTGTAATGTTGGCACATACATTTCTCTGGTAAGAGTCTTTGTATAAATATTATGATAAATGTTACAAAGTACCTTTAGGTAGTCTCTCCACATGTCTTTGGATCTCCACATCCATGCTGAAGTGAATGTAGTTGTCTTCCTTTCTGCTGGCCACAGGAGTCTCCTGCACTGGGTTCACATCTACACCATTCAAGTCTGAGGGGACAGATAATGGACAAAAACACTTTATTTAAGAGCAACAACACTGAAACATGTTTTAATTAGTGGAGAGACGATTCTGTCACGATTTAATCCTGTAAGGTAGATTCCAGAGGGAGGGATCTTAACCACTTGAACCCTAGCACCCCACTATTCTGGGGGAACATTCACCAGAAGTACATAACACATTAATTAACCTAACCATTACACACTGTATATGTGCAAAGAGAGTGAAAACAGTACCTTTCACACTAATGGTTATGTAAGGATCGATGCATTGCCCAGCATCCTTCAACCCAATTTTGTCGATCTTTATTGTGAGTAGTCCCATCCCAGGCTCTGAAGGTAGTCGAGGCAACAATGTACCTGTGGAGGACAGATTAAAGATAAAACCCACAAACATCCTTTGTGGCATGACAACCTAATGTGTGCATAGCAGAACACTCTTTAGACATTGTAAATTACAGTTATATGGATTATTGACAAATGCCACTGCCAGACACTTAAAATGTGATATTCGTAACGGCTATAAACATTTATATTTTTTACTGAGCTGGTTATATAATTCTTACCAGAGAATGGTATTTTTTAATTGATACTTTTGTCTGTTCTGCAAGCCAGAGTTCATATTGTATATTTCTATTGTGATTCTGATTCTAAAGGTACAATCAAAACCCAAATCATATCATGCAACGGCAGACTAATGATAGACGTTGCTCAGTGAAAAGCCATACCTTGCAGAGCTGTAAATGAAGCAGGCGAAGGTAAGCGATGAAGCCATGCACGACACCGACAAAGAGAACAAAGGACACAACAATCAAACACAAACAGCCCTCCAAAGAAATGTGGGTTCTCTGTTGGCTCTTTTGAGAACCTGTGAAATTCTGTGATGGTTCTTTGTTTATTATTTATGTTTCTATTATAACAAGAACCACCCCTGAATGGGGAGGTAGGTCATAAGAAAATATCAGATCTACTATTTTCTCTATTTTATAACTATTTTCTCAGGGTTAATAGCACCTCCTGATCAGCTTCTGAGAACCTCATCTGAAACAGAGCTGTATAGCATACGGAAACAAACCCAGAACCTGTGAACTATGTTTCACGGCACGGTTTGCTCAGTTCTTTGTAGTGGAAAAGAGCCATCTGGTGGTCTGTGTTGGGCAGAAATGCAGCGCAGTACCCGGCACTCTGGAGGGGAACGCTTCTGGTGACCCTGCTCCTCCTGTGGCATCCTCCTCCTCTTCTAGCTCAAGGTTCTCCTCCTCCCCTGGAGCAAGGATTTTCCTGACAAAAGGGGATGACAGGCTTTATTCTCATGATGTCACACCTAAACGTGGTAGCTTTGTACTCTTTGACAACAGACAAATAGAAAAAGTGCCCCTCTGGGCACAGGTCTCCACCAGGCCAGGGCAGGTTGCGGCCTCCTGCTGGCGCTATAATAGGCCAATGTGAAAAGAGTGCCATTTGTTCTTACACCATTGATGGCAATTGAATGATTTGAGGCATTTTGTTCCAAAAATGTGAAAGATTTCATGTAGATTGCACGCTGCGTTCATGATTTGAGGATTTTTGTTTCAAAAAATCTTTCCTGCAATCTTTGAAAGCCAATGTTAGCCAATTAGGATGGAATATGAAATATCGGACAGATCTTGAACACATGACTATAGAGTTAGTGTGTAACGATTTGCAGGATTTTTGGACAGAATCTGGAGGAGTAATATAAAAAGAAATGTTTTTCAAAAGTCAGCCTCCTGGTGGCGCTATAGGTTCATCATTGACATCCAGGGAGTGTGTGTGCAAAATTTGGCATGGCCGGGTTAATGGTGCCAGAGATGGAGTGCAAAACATACTCTCTCCCCATACCTTCGGCCTGGTGGAGACAATTATGCAGTCAGCTACAGTATAATGGCAATGGTTTGAGTGGCCCTTTACCTCAATGGCACTGGTTGGACATCAAAAGGAAAGTCTTTGTTGTAGGTCTGTATATTTTGAATAACTATTGGCAAAAGGAGACAACCCTTAGCAAATAAAATGGATGGACATATAAAGCACAATGGTGATGGAGGTATTAACAGCATACTGAGAGTCTTACTGGGTTCCAGTTTCTTCAGGTCTTCTAGCTTGAACTCCCCATTTGACTGTGTGCACTATGAATGAGACAAATTACATAAGATGTTCTTAGCTGCATGTTCAATGTAATCAAAGTCACCAAAACAACAGCTTATGATCTCTATTTTCTCTGTTTACTTTATGCAGATCTAATTTTGACTATACTGCAACCAGCTGGTTGGCTTTAAAGGGAATACTGGGACATACAAACCTGCAAACTTGCACTTCTCATCTCCAAGCATGTTGCAAACTTCCCTAATGTTTTCTAAAAGAGGCAAATAAACCAGTGCTTAGAATATTGATAATGATATCTCTCACTCACACACACACACACACACACACACACACACACACACACACACACACACACACACACACACACACACACACACCTATGTTCTGTTTTTAATAACATATGTCCTAAGGTACCTTTTGATCCTCAGTGAAGTCACATGAGTTTGTTGACTGGACCTCTTTCTGTAGATGTCGTGCTAGTCTAGGTGAAGCAGTGTTAAAGGTAAATGGTTAGAATATACATGCAGGTCTTATTTTTGGAAATCATTGGGAATCTGACGTGGGTGACCATGTTCTTTGGCGCCCCCTCCTGTTCACAGTGAGAAGGCAGTAGGCAGGCACCGGGCTCAAAATACGGCTGGTAGAAATGTAATTTGTCACTTGTGTAATTTACTAGTTGCCAAACTTGCCACTTGATCACTACTTCAACTGCTTGGTTGTGTATGCAGTATTGACATTGTTACTACTTTATCTGACTGCAGTGCAAGTCTGCAAGACATTCTTCAGTCTTCACTAGAGATGTAAACCCCACCCATAACAATGAGAGGGTGTGGCTCGCTAAAGTCGCTATTTCTCCCGGACGCGAGGTTATACCATTACCATTTCTCAAATAATGATAAAATGTGGCCTATTCGTGTACTGCATGACGCCTGGGTCCTGGCGGCACTATAGAGGAAGACTAGACAGACACGTCTTTTCCAGTTCTTGAGCTTAGTACAGTTACCCTGGGTAAACATAGTACCTTTCCTTTCCTAAACAGTCCGTGTTGTCCTGTCCATTAGGAACTCTGTTGGACGTACACGTCTGTGAATGAAGTATTACATGCATACCGTAGTTGGTCCCAACGCTACGGATTGCTATGGACGTGGAGTCGTGGACCAGAGAGCTATATGGGTATCATCCCTGCTGCCACATAAACCATGATGGGTTAGGTTCATATATTTAACTGACTAGAACAAAGCCAACTTGGTGAAAATAATCATGCATTATCTGTGTCCTACTACTGGTCATTTCCAGTATCCATAGATAAACAGAAGCATCGTGCCTTCTATACCAGTTGCAGGGAGTGTTATTATGATACACATGTTGATTGCAACTTACATTTGGTACTCATCTATAGCCTCCACTAACTGTCCCCAGGAGTCAAAGTCAGTGCCTTTTCTAAAACTCGCATGCCATTTCTGGATGGTCTTGTTGACATCGGACATTTTCACAGGGCGGTGACAGCAACAGGCTGCGCTCTCTCTCTCTCTCAGGTAAGCATCGCCGGTGGATCTCTGGTTCTACAGCCGCTGCTGCATCGTCTGTACTCGGGTAGCTGCTGTCTGATAAACCGGTGGATGTGATGTGATGATGTGATCACCCCCCGACCAAGCCTTTTTATTGACGATATGCACACGGCCGCCATCTTTCCATAGACAGCCCATTCGTCCAACTGTTTGCGTGGCCCATGCGTACCACGCAAATTTTGAATTTGCACATAATGCAGGAGGCAGCAGGAGGTTGCTTTACTGATAACGAGTGCTTCCAAACTCTGACACTTGGATCATAATAATCTACAAGGAATTTATTGACAGGAAGTAGTTTATAACATGTCTACGGTGTGTGTTTATGACACAAACACTTTGCAGATAGTAAGACGATAATTCAAGCTTTTTGTACAGCTGCTGCAATGTTGGTGAGTTTGACGTTATTTAATACAATAATGACTTTTCTTTTTGGATGAATGGGCTGTCTATGGGAAGTTAGCACCTTGCTGGCAAGATGGCAGTCGTGTGCATATCGTCAATTTATATTCTGCCTTCGCGCTTGCTCACCCGAGTGTCGCATCATCCGGCTAAATAAAGAAAGTCCCGCCTACCTACGGGTTGCGAACGTTTTCCATCTAGGCGTCGTCCGAATGGACGGGACACGGACATTTCTTTCCCCAAAAAGATAAAAGAAAAAAACAGCTATATCTGCATATATCAATGACAATGTAAAAAATATTGAAATATTATGTTAAGTATGATCAAGTTTCCCGGAATCATTCTCCATTTGTAAAGAACCATACTTTTAGTTTTAGCGCCTCTTCTCCTCAACTCAACCAGAGCAGTCACAGCATTCTCGCGAGAAAAACGGCATAACTAACATGGCCGTCGTTCTACCAAACATAACACAGAGCGGATCATCACAACTTTAGCTGACCGTGGAACTGTTAGCGCTAGCAGTAATTAATTAGCTGAACATACTTTTCAACGACAAATCACCTCTATTATAGTTAGTAATAGAATGAGGTAAAATGGACGTTGTGGAACTTGTGGCGTCTAATTCTTCAGCGGGAGAAGACGATGAGAACTGTGAACGTGAAGTGTGTCTGAAACGAGTCGGAAGAAATTCAGAGTGGATTTTCTTGGTCGACAGCACAGAGGTATACAGCTTGCTTTCGTTAAACTAAACGTTTATATTACTATAGTAAAAAGTTATTGTTTAGAGTTTACTTGTTATTCTAGTTTACCCATATTGATTGAATCCCTGGTGGCTTGTTTCCATTGTGTGTATTCAATTCATCAAGTATTTACAGGGGTGCATCCATGCTATGTTTTTTAGTTATAACTTTATCCTATCCAGCCACATAATTTCTTTACCTCAGCTCTGAGTCTGTAGTAGAGGGCAACTGACTCTTTCAACTTGGTTTAGCAATCTATCCATAACTAACAAGGAGAGGAAATTCCCTCCCTTCTGTAGGCCTACTAATATATCTGGATTCTATGATAAATTACGTAATAAGTCAAACTAAGAAGTTTACAACGTGAACCCTAGCAATAGCATGTCATAATAGGTTAAGAATACAATTCCAATTTTCAGTGTAATTAAAAAATTATGATATGATATATTTGTCCTCTGTCCCGGTTATCTAGGCTTAACATTCTGCAAAAAATAGCAGATCTACAAGCTGGCCACACCATTAGCCCCTTTCGGAACCCTCGGTTACCTTTTCTGAATTTTGGACGGCGGTAGCCTAGGGTCCCTCGTAGCTTATTCCACTCTCCATACGATGCAGATACCACTCTCTGTTCACGGAGATCTGCGCTGTCGCTTGAGTGTTGGTGAGATGTTTCAAAGATTCATACCATTTACAATTTAGGCATTTAGCAGACGCTCCGTTGTCTCCTATAGCTGTGTTATGCATCTTTGAAACATCTCACCAACACTCAAGCAACGGCGCAGGTCTCCGTGAACAGAGAGTGCGTCCTATGGAGAGTGGAATAAGCTACGAGGGACCCTAGGCTACCTCCGTCCAAAATTCAGAAAAGGTAACCGAGGGTCCCAAATGGGGCTAGCCACAGCATTTGAGGTACAGTGGTTATGTGTCACCATTTTTATTAATTTGTTTTTTTATTATGGGACAGATAACTGTTGGACGTGGTCTGAATGTCACCTACCAACTTTTATCTCCAATCAACCCCCTGATGATCTCCAGACTACACTGCACTTTCAAACAGAGGGAAAATGGGCAATGGACAGTGACTGACCAGAAGGTATCTGTATCTCATTCTCATTTAGTGTTTGCTTACCTTAATATCAGACCCTATCAAGTGAATGTAATCTAAATGTTGCTTACTTTCCCCAGAGTCTCAACGGTGTTTGGGTGAATGGAAAGCGCGTACCTGCTGAGAAACCACATCGCCTACAGATTGGGGACTCACTTCAACTTGGTGTTCCGATAAATGGCACCATTGACTATGAGTACATTCTTAGTTGTCTCCCAAAGAAAGACATTACGCCATACCTTGCAAAGGTATCTGGTGAGAATGCACCCTCCATACTCAAGAAGACTAAGAGAAAATCCAATAACATTCTTGAAGAAACTGAGCCTTCCACCTCATCTAAGCCCAAGCGTTATAGACGCTCTATAGCAGACAATACACCTGACCAGTCTTGCCCAGTAGTAGAAGACCAAGCGAGGGCCAGAACAAAACAATCGGAGGTCTCTTCCTCAAGCAAACATGTCCACGGAATAGATGTACGCTCAGAAGGCACCAGCAATGATTTGGACAGTTTACAGAGGTATATAATTCATTCTAACTGCTGAAAGGCGGTGCCAAGCTTGCAAAATATCTCACAAATACATTTTGTTTACCCTTTTTATTCATTTCTTCATATGTTGTGCCAATTGACATCCATCACACACCTTAATATTATGTATAGTAGGCGTGTTAGTGGAACTCCTACTGTGATCATTAGACTGTTTCTCGACCTTTGGATCTCCATAATGTCTGACTGTAGGTTCAGCCAGAACATCCTGATGCTGCGGGAGCAGGTCGATGACACCCAGAAGCAGGTAGCATCACTGAAGGGCGAGCCACAGCAAGCTGACCCAGTCAGAGGGGAGCAGTTCACTGTGCTGCAGAAACATCTACAGACGCTCACGACCAAGATGCGCAGGATGGAGAAGTTGGAGAAGTCCTTCAGTGAGACTACAGTGAGACATTTTTTACACATTACGTTTTGACCCAGTAGTACTGTCCTTTCTTTTGTGGTGTTTAGTGGTAATTTATTTAGGTATTTTTTATTAAGGGAATTTAATCTGTAATTATGTGGACAATTTGCCTTTTGATCCATCATCATCCAAAAGGGATTTTGAATTTAAATTATCCTAAACATGTCAAACAATACATGCCGGTTTGTGATCAATTTCATATTCTGCGTACATGCTTTGCCCTCTTATAGTCTGTGAGCCTGATTTGAATCGGAACAATTTTGACAACTTTGAGAACTGTCATCCACATGTAATGGGGGAACAGTCAAGTTATTAGTCTGGATGTCTTAATGGTTGTTATTTATTCATATGGATCCTTGTGGATTTCAGTTTTTCCTCAAACATAAGAAAACAATGCATACATAGTATTTCATTTTACAAATGAAACAATTTGAACCCGTATTAGTGTGGCATGGCATCATGTTTTATATCCACCAGTAGTAGACATTACATTTACTTAAGCTGTGTTTTTGTTCAAAGGCAGAGAAATCACAACAGGAAGAGGATGTTTTGAAAAAACAGCTAGAAGATGCCTTGCAGGAGGTAAACAGAAAATTGCATACATGTTGTGCTGTAGTGATTTTCATCTTATTTTATTTTTTATTTTTTATTTTTGTGGCTTTCGCCTTATTTTAATTTTTTTATGGAGGGACAGACAGTAGGCTGACAGGACATGGGGAGAGAGATGGGGGGGTATGACATGCAGTAAAGGCCATCGGGAGTCAAATGACCTTGTCCTCAGTGTCCTTGAGACAAGATTTCAAATGTATTGGTCTCGTATTGATACAGTAATTATTGAACAAGTTATTTTTTGGCTAATCAATAATTCACATTGTTTTCTGTGACAATTGCAATGTTTTCAGATATTGAGTTAGTGATCTAATATATGATATTTCCGGTGGTGGTGGTGTTATTGAGGACAGAGTGACATACATACAGTTCACGCATGCATACATAAAAGTGACGTCACTGCAGACTATTTGGTGAAATATTAATTGATTAATGGTCATGGAATTGGATTTGTACAGCTAAAATAAAATATTGCTTTGGATGGTTTACAAAAAAATGTTTTATTGTAAATGCAATCTTCACCCAATAGTTTGTAATGTACCAAATGTTGTATAGATGTGCCCTTTATGTAGAATCTATGTACTGTACATAATGTGTGTAATTCCATAGATCGTATTTGAAATCTTTTCTATCCTTTTTCAATGCCGATAGCAAAAGAAAGTGATGGAGGAGTTGACCTTCTCTCGACAAGACTTTCAGAAGATTCTGCTGGCCAAAGACAATGACCTTCTGGCCAAAGACAAAGAGCTACAAATGACAAAGGTATGCTTCTGTAGTCTATATATATTTTGTTTTTGTTCTGCCAATTTTGTAGTTTAACCTCAGCGGCCTATATTATCTTTTTAAAATATTATAGAAGTGAAGTGCCAAGCTAAGCGTTCTGATTGAGGGCTTATGGTAGGGGAAATGGCCAATAATGAGTTTTTGCACAAAATAACACCTGGACCTTTGGTGGGGACGTAACAACTACAAATAAAGGTAAGAAAGCCTTCTAGTCTGAAAGTTCTTCTTTAAGAAACCGACCACACCCGCAGAATAAATATTTGCCGCTGCAGCAGCAGTCTGACAAACCACGTTTTGACTCCTCAGACCTTTAATGAACATTAAATTGTATCCTTTCCCACAGGAGAGAGCACAAGCTCAGAAAGACGAAGTAGTTACCCAAGTGACGGAAGTCCTGGAGAATGAACTTCAATGTATCATTTGCTCAGAGCTCTTCATAGAGGTAAAACAGTCTTTTGTTTTTGTTTCTTTACTTTTTGCAGTTTCACACAGATTGTTCCATCACAGCATATTCACACATTGTAGCACATTCCCATAAAGATTACACAGTGATCTAATGTTCTATGTTATACGATTTATAAAAACAAAAATAAATCTCTGGATTGTTCCCAGACAGTTTTTGGTGAAATGATATTTGTTGTTTACATCGTTATAGAACAACATATTCTGTGGGTCTTGAAAGATTAGTAAAAAACGCTCAAAATGCTCAAGAGCTTAATTATGAATTAATTATGCTCCTACAGAATCTGTCTTTTCCTTCTAAATTTACAGAATCTGTCTTTTCCTTTTAAATTTACTCAGAAGAGTGAAGACTGTTAACACAAACACCTCCTTTGTACTGACAATGCTGTGTTTGGACTTCCCTATCTTATAGGCTGTCAATCTGAACTGCGCTCATAGCTTCTGCATGCGCTGCATTGGGGAGTGGCGTAAGAAGAAAAATGAGTGCCCCATCTGCCGACGAGAAATCCAGTCTCAGACCCGCTGCCTGGCGCTGGACAACTGCATCGAACGCATGGTGGAAAACCTCAGCCCTGAAATGAAAGAGAGGCGTCATGCCTTGGTCGCAGAGAGGAAAGGTAAGAGGAGGTGCGTCAAACTTTAGATTCATTTGTATTCTACTGTCAACGTGGTTGGAGTAAAAGGCTTTTTGATTTGAGGCCTATGTGTGTGGATAAAGTAAAATGTGTGTTTTATTGTCACTGTCATACACTATATCATTGTCATACAATACAGCAGGTCGCAGCCATGCAGGAAGTGAAATTCTTGTTGTCTCGCCAGGCCAAAATCGTGGCCGAGACTCTCCTTCGTCTGTCCATATCTGTTCTATCGGTCTGTGGACAGCTGATCTCCTGGCCCGATCGACATAAAACTGCACCGATTGTAAACGGATTTGTAACGTGTCAACGTAATTTCCTTGAGTGTTACTTCTGCCAATATACCTGCTACTTCCGCAAAATTCCAGCAATGCACTCTACAGCGTAGGTCTTGCCCAGCGTGCCTTGGCAAGACCTAAGATCCACATGAAGCCATGCTGTTATTAGACCCCAATTGTTATAACTTTTTTATTCATGTGAGGGACTTTTCACTTCATACCTGAGAGGAAATGATGGTGACTTGGGCCACAGGATGTTATATTTATCCCATTTTGGGCGGGAACCCCTTTTGGTGTTGTCATCATGTTATGCTTTAGCTATGAAAAAATAGCAGATCTACAAGCTTGTAGGCCTGCTATTTTTTTTAAATCGAAGAACGACTGACATAGAAACATAGCTTTTTCAGAAAACTGTCAGGACGTAGAAGACATTTTTTGAATCTGATCTCACGTTAAAATGGGTTATGTAATACAATAAACTTTCTTCTTTTGTGTGTTTGCCAGCCGCTGAACCGTTGGTGATCCCTGATGAGGACAGTACCCACAGCATCAGCAGTCTGAACGACAGTGATGACGATAGTGTCTTGTCTTTGGACAGTAGCAGCAACTCTGTCATCTCTGTGAACTCTGAAAGCCGAAGATTCCATCCAGACCTGTTCAGTAGTAGTAGTAGTTATACTGACGAAGATGATGTCATTGAAGATTAGCCCCCTTTTGTCACCCTTGTGATGGCTCTCAATGACTGGACTGTCTGGAAGTCTCTTTGTAGAGGTTCAATGGCCAAATTATTGTGTCCATTATTGAAAGTATTTGGTTTTCTTTATTTTTATTTTTGTAACAGTCATTTGCCTGTCTTGTTCAAGTTTAGTCTCGCGAGCCAGACTGTTGCCTCCCACAATTTTCAAATGCAAATGCAGCACAAACATCAGAGCCCTCGTTTGTCCTAATATAAATCTAATCAAAGCATATGTCGTAAGTTGCTGCTTAGCTGAAAAAGAAATAAAGTAACGAAAATGACGAGCAGATGACTGCTTACTTTCTCTGTGTTTGTGGTGTGTAATAGAGGGTATGCGCGTGACATCATCATATCCGCTACTTTCTGGCCTTGACAACCCATACATCCAAACAGACATTTGATTGCATTAAATTACTTTAAAAGACATTAAATTGACTTTGCCACTCGTGCCATTTACTTTATGCATGCTTGTACCCTCTATTTAAGACTATACAGTATAGCATTTGGAGATTGTGGGTTTTCTGGCTACACGAGACTAGTTCACATTCAACTAAGTAAAAACAATAAAGTCTAGTCTGTCAATTTCTGAGGTCAGTCCTTTCCATTGCATGTACGTTTTTGTTCCGAGTCTGGATTGATGAGTCATAGTAAGCAATAGTTTGTCATGCATCAGAGAATTGGTAACATTTTAAAGTTGATCACCTATACACATTTACCTAACCCAAATCATAACTATAATTTGTAACAAACAAATTGCCTATTTCTTTTTATGTGGAAAAAAAGACTAGAATCATGTTGAAACATGAAATATATGATGCTTTTATTTTTTTTAAAGTGAAACCATAAACTAGAAAAATGTGCTCCTCAGAGCACAGGTTTCCACCAGGTGTTCATGATTTGAGCCTCTGTGACTGGAAATTAACCACAATGTCTTTACAGGAATGTACCATAATGTTTCTGGATTTCAAGATTGTACTATAATAATCCAAACACAAGATGGCGCCAATCAAACAAAAGGACATGAGGTAATTGCTCCTTTTTTCATGGGTGTTATTTTTGTTGGGTTTTGATTTTAATATGGTAAACATTTGAGAATTGTGTGGGTATACTGTAGGTAGTACTTGTTCTGTTTAGCCACATCGTGCTCGACTTGTCCAAGGCTTTTATGGTCAGTTGTCCGAAAACCAAGCTCACAATCGCAACATTTAGCTGTTTTGTGGGTAAAAGTCACAAGTGTCAACAGCTACACTCAATGCAAGCAATCTCTTTACTGGAGTAGGTGTCGTGTCACTTGTCTCTCACAGTTGACATCTTAGAATGGAACTCATCAGTTACTATCCGTCTATCCTTTGGTAATTTCATATGGTCAGTGACGTTGCCTAGCAACTAATGCAACAGTGATAGCACCTTTCCAAACCATGAGGCAAAAGGTAATGCAGGCATTCATAACAGACAGATGGTTGCTCTCCGTTGGCACTTGATCTCCCTGTACATTGTTCTGCATGGCCTCTTTCCAAGCTTCTGAGGATATTAACTCTTGTCATAAATCAGTGTGGCATGTATTCAATTTCCCAATACCAAATCTCTTATCGGTATGAAACAGCCGAGCGCTTTGTGAGATATATGAGCCAATATCCCGCTGTGCTGTATGGCATAAATGGAGAGAGACGTTTGCAGTCGGAATGAACTGCAATCAGCAGTTCTGGTAATTTGGTGTCATTGCATTTTTGCAGCTCTGAATTATCTGTCACGTGCCTTCTGGTTATTTATTTTTATTTTTACAGTTTTTTATGTAAATGAAGCATTGTATTGGTTCTAGATTTTGCAGTGGTATTCAAACCCAATTATCTTCAGAGTAATGGCTATTATTCAACTGCGGCTATAAAGAGCTGTTTGTCGTTCAGCAAATGAACAGACAGGATCTATCAGGCTACATTACATCCCCAAGATGTAGGCTCGAGTATAGAGCAGAATGCAAGGCACAGTGCAGGGAGGCAGAGTGAGCTTGATGCCTGTGCTCTGGGTGGCTGATGTTATCAGTCCTTAAAAGTTGGAGTGCAAATGATGCGTTTGTCTCTTGTCTGTCACAGTGGTTCTCAAAGTGGGGTCCGGGGACCCCCAGAAGTCCTTGAGGGGGTTCCGGCTTGTCCCCAGCAAAACTAGTTAACATGGCATCAAAATCCTATTTTATTCTTAAGCTGTTCAAAAATAGCTGATCTACAAGCTCACAACATGTCGCTCTGCGATGCGTTCTGAGCTTGCATATCGTCTATTTTTGAAAACTTGGAAATCTTTAACAACACATTTTTTGGAGGCCCCTGGCACAACATGTATTAAGATGGGCATTCACGACCATATACATATCAATGAGGGGTCCTTGACCTTTACATTAAATTGTTTGAAACTGCTGGTCTATCAGGCTGGGTTACATGAGTATGATGATGATGGACTGTATCCGGCCTACAGACAGAGCCTCCTATTTTCAAATAGCCAAGGTATACAGTTCTTAAATGATTAATGGTTGGTTTTGGTTAGGGTTGGTGGTATGTTATGTAAAAATCGAATTATAAAGAAACAAGTAACTAAAGCTGTCAATTGTAGTGGAGTAGTACAAATGCTCCTGAGATGTAGTTGGATTCGAAGTTTAAAGTATTGAAAAATGGAAATACTCAAGTAAAAGTACCTCAAAAGTACAGCTCTTGAGTATAATGTACTACTTAGTTACAACTTACTTTCCACCGTTTCTTGTTCTTATAATACATACACTATCATGCGACTAGACATGTCCAGCTGAGTTCATTTGAAGTGCTGCACGGTTTGTTACATAATTAATTAACGATCCAGTACAAACCCAAACGTATTACTGCCTTGCGTCACCACTTCAGAGCCAGAACAGAAGAACTGGTAATTCCTATCTTTTCAGATTAACGCATTATCCTTCCAAGTGAGAGATGCAACTCTTTTCAAATGCTCCTGTTAAGGGTCAGTGTAGCGTGACTGGCCAAGCTGACAGGTCACCTACTCAACTGTATGCATGAACTATAGTGTTGGCGGAAACAAGCAGTGACGCATAGATAGAGTACCTGCAATACCAACTGCAGGATCACATTGATCAGGGTTGCCAAAAATATCACCCACCCAAACACCGGCCTATAACACACACAACACATCCATATAAAACAATAGTTGTCGTGCTGTAGCTTCCTTTCTTGACTAGAGTAGAAACTAAGGTGTGTAATAAAGCAATTGATAGGCTATGATTCTTTATTGATATTTGCTATTTTGAATGTCAACTTATTTCATTTGCAGATTCTATGTTTGCATATTCTTGCAATGAATAGGCCTATACAACCTTGGCTGTAGCCTTGCATGGAGTGATTTCTTATTCTTTCAGATGGACGGTTTCCAAGAAAATGTTAACCAGTGGGCCTGGGCCCATCTGTCAGCTTTTTGACTGCAAATGTTCTTCACAGCATGATCAAGCATGACCACACTGCACCATACCCAACTCACAATAAATGTAATGGCATGAAATAGTGGTTGTCAGTTGAGGACACAGCCACGGTCAAGTGTCATGCCTTAATATATAGTCTCAAATTATATTCAACACAACAATTGCAAATAATTATCAGACATATGAAAACATCTCAGTGTGAAATAGATGAATATGCTCACCAATTGATATTTTAGGCAGAAATATACTCTGGGTACAGCATTGCTTACCTCGACAAATATAAAAATGTTGGCTGCAAGTGCAAATGTACAGTACTTTAATGTAATCATGTTCTGCTAGGTGTTGAGGGGGTTGGACTACATGCATGACTGCCTGCCACTGAAACGTTGTGGTCTGTCTGTTGCCAAGGAGATGGACTCGTAGGCCTACAGTTACGAGCACAAAGCAGATCCCTGAAGGTAAAGCACGGCACTCTTCGACAGTTTACAATGACATTGCTTTCGTGTAAAAGGACTAGAGATGATAGTTCACTTCATGTAAATTGTTGCATTTGTTTTTTTGTTTGTTTATTATGTAGGGATGCATTGAACATTTTGGCTAAGCACGTTAACGTGGGTGTCTGTCTGTAACACCCAGGGCTGTTGCATGCCCTAAATGTTGAATGTTAAATGTATTTTACTCGTACTGTAAGTTTTCAGAAGGCAAACACACATAGCACCAGAAGAAAGCATGTAAATGTTATATTAAAACATACTCAAGTTAATTTAATATGCCATTCAAAAATGTATTTCATGACGGGAAATTAAGTCCTCAGAAGAATCCATGAACTGAACAATGTCGAAGTCTCCTTCTCTGGCAGACCTCAATCTCCACAGGAGGATGAGGAGGATCATTGCTGAAGATCCACAGTGGTCCCTCGTTGTAGTGCCTCTTTTATCAAATCTCTGCCTGCAACAAATTGTGAGAAATTTTGAAGGTATGCTTTTAATTTCATTAGCATCATTACACACCCACCAATTATGTTACAATATACGATGTAATTGGCTTTCATGCATACTGTTATTACAGAAAAGCCCATAGTTGAAGAACTTCTGCCTGGCCATAAAGACTATGTGCTGGAGAAATTGTCTCCTGTTCTGCCCCTGAATGTGACAGCCAACCTCATAAGTGATGAAGGCTATTGGCAGCGATGCTGCAAGGAGCGCTGGGATGTGTGCGATATCTCTCGATATGGCCACAGCTGGAAACAAATGTTCTTTGAGAGGCACCTAGAGAAGATTGTTGAGCTCTTTATCCCAGGCGTGACAGACCCAAAGACGGTTCTGGACATGGTCCCGCTTTGTATGAACTATGTAAAGAGGCTGGACATTTCGCAGCTGCTTCCACCTATTAAAGAGCCCCAGAAGACAGAAGAAGAGGAGGTCTCAGACTCTGCAAGTGACGGTGGCTCAGATGGGCCATCTGTCGACCACTTTGACTTTGGCATCTTGCTGGACAAGCTGACCAACCTGGAGGAACTGCATTTGGTGTACAAGGTCAAAAACTGCGGCATGAACTTTGAGTGGAATATGTTTGAGATCACCATGCAAGATTGCGAGTCTCTGGCCAAGGCCCTGAAGTCCTGTAAGACTTTGAAGGTGTGTGTGTGTGTGTGTGTGTGTGTGTGTGTGTGTGTGTGTGTGTGTGTGTGTGTGTGTGTGTGTGTGTGTGTGTGTGTGTGTGTGTGTGTGTGTGTGTGTGTGTGTGTGTGTGTGTGTGTGTGTGTGTGTGTGTGTGTGTGTGTGTGTGTGTGTGTGTGTGTGTGTGTGTGTGTGTGTGTGTGTGTTTTATAAACAGTAGTTTTATAAATGTATGTATTAATGTAGGCACAATTTACAATTATCATGGAATTATATTGTGGCACCAGAAGCACTACCACCTTGTATAGACAAACTGCCTCCTTCAAAAGATTTCTTTGCATATAGTGCAGTCTTTGTTAGTGGTCATATTTAAATATATACTGTATATACATACCGGTATGTGTTAAACCCAAAGAGATAAACTTTGCATTTAATTCAAATAGATGCTTTGTACTGTACGATATTTAGCTAATCGCTATCTGGTACAAAGCATAAATATGATACTATTCCCATAGGTTCTGAGACTCCACCAAAGCAAGGTGGGGGATAAACAATGCAGACTGCTGGTGAACTACCTCCTGGATCACCCCTCCCTGATTGAGCTCGACTTCTCCCACAACCTGATAGGGGACAAGGGAGCCAGAGCCATCGGAAAGCTACTAAACAGAAGTCAACTGGAGACGCTGAATATGTGTAACAACAACATCGGGAGCCCTGGAGCCCAAGCTATCAGCTACACCCTGTCCAAGAACTGTACCCTGCACTCCCTCAACCTGTGCCTGAATCGTTTGGGAGATGAGGGGGGCCAGGCTATCGGCCAGGCCCTACTGAAGAACAGCACTCTGCTCCACTTGCATCTGAGAGGCAACGAGATGACGGAGGCCACCGCCTCTGTCTTCTCCCAAGTCCTGTTTCAGAACAACAGTCTCAAGAGTATAGACCTCTCCTGCAACAGACTGGGCATTGTAAGTTCACGCAATTTCTGGTCTCCAAACTGTGGAAAGGGAAATATGGCTATTCTTGGTTATTCTTCAGAATTATCGTGTACAGTAACTATAATAATAACATGAACACGAAACATGAAAAGCAGCTTAATGTGAAATGTTGCTGAATTTGCCCATACATGTTCCACTACAATATCATTCAAATCTCAGCTTCAACTCCCTCTCCCACTAAGTGTAACTTCTTCCCAGTTTATCATTATGTTTAGAGGTTCCATTGCAACTAGATTTGAAACACAGCACCATGGGTCTCGATTAATCTCTCTCAAATTACTATTAAAAAACACATTTCAGGATATTTTGTTACACTAATGATGATACTAGACTAGAGCTACCCCTATACGCTTACTATTGTACAGATACAGATAGTGGTGGCTGATTTAAGCAGTATCACCTGGCCTGAGTTAAACTAAGACTGTGCAGGGTGTGACTGTCTATCGATCTGCACACAGGATAAATTCAGCCACCACTACACACACTCAGGAGAGAGCCTCTGTCATGACATTTCCAGCTTTTCCTCGCTTGCGTGTGTGCGTTCGTGTGTGTGTGTGTGTGTGTGTGTGTGCTCGCTTATCACTGCGGCGTGATGTAATGTTGTAGTTTTTGGTGGTCATCTTATCACCTGAAACTAGTAGTATTAAGGCCTTAACACACCTAGTGCAGCCCATAAAAAGAGAGCATGTATAGTACAGCGAAGTGAGCAAAGATGCTCAGAAGCACAAGGATTTCTCAATTATTCATTCATAGAAAACATGCAGTAATGGAAATTTGAGTAGGTGTTTTGTTTTCCCACGGGAGACAAATATGTATGTCCCCCCCCCATCTCACGATCACTGCTCATCAAGATTGTACAAGTTGTACACAGGGACTGTGAGTGAGTAGATGGTCACTGCAGAGGATCGGAAATCACCCACGTTGCAGAAACGCCACATGCAGTGGCATCAATATCCTCGACCTTGGTGTACTCTTCACTGCAATAGAAATGTGTGTCTCACTTCAGTAAAACACTGTCCACAGACGGGAAAGTGGACGGTACATAGGTTATAGTAGTAGTACATTGTTGTGGATGGTTGGGTATCAAGACCCCGAAACACCTTTGGCACCGTCTTTCACGCATCAAATGTGAACATGAGTCATCTCCAAAAAACTCAGTCTCTCTCTCTCTCTCTCTCTCTCTCTCTGTGTAGGATGGAGGTAAAGCTCTTGAAGAAGGCATATCTCACAACACCAGCATCATAGAATGTGACATCCGTCTCACAGAGGTATGTCAGGAAAGTGAACACAGCATCCGCCAGGTGGTTCGTAACAACCAGGATAGAGTGCGCATGAGACGAGTACAGGCTGGCCACACCAAGTAGATAGACTAATCAAACTAATGAACATCGTATGCAATACAAGACCCGTCTTTGCACCTATATTATTCGTCACTGTTCTCTGTCGATTTGCTGTATAAAAAACATATGAACTCTAAAACTATAATAATAATGAACCCAATTTGTTATAATAAATTCATAAGTTCATGGTGCTATTACAATAAAAGCATATGAAGGAAAGTGAGTTTAGCACTAAAATGTGCAGTGAAACCATACATTGGCCTGAACATGGATGGATATGAACTTACCCAAATCACTAAGAACATGGATGGATAATTTGGAAATGTAAACCCAAATCACAAACAAGCCCCGGGCCATTGGTATTACACCAGAGCCTTCTATCAAAGAGTTGCGTCACCTCCGTTCTCTTCATCGGGCGAGTCTTCTACATAGACTTCAAAGCTTTATGGAATGTTTACGGAATGCACTGGAGTCTATGAGCGTTTGTCACTCATTGATGCAACTCTCTAGTCTAATAGAAGGCTTTGTTATAGGCCTACACTATGAAAATAGAGAACACATTAATTATATTTTATCACAGTGGTTCTCAAAGTGGGGTCTGGGGACCCCCAGGGGTCCTTGAGGAGGTTCCAGAGGGAAATTGGTTTAGCATCAGTTAATCAGTTTAACCGAAGGAAAAAAATATATATTTTCGAAATATTTTTAACACAATTTTTGTATGGGGGTCCCTGGCACAAAATCTTTTCAGATGGGGGTCCGTGGCCAAATATATATTAATGTGTGGGTGTTTGACATGAAAGAGATCTATCAAACTAAATATTATGTACATTCCAACATGTTTTAATTATGTATGTATATAGATGCAATTAATTGCATCTGGTAGCAATTGTCATGACAGTTTATGACTGATTTCACAGTTTGAGTTTATTGAACCTTTTTTCAACTTACAATACACAAATCAAGGCAACATTGTGGTAGTGTCGGTATAAATAAGAAATATTACTTAATATCTATTAATAGTTTCAAACGGTTCCTAGTCAGCAAGAATTTTTTTTTGTTTATTTACATGTATTTCCTGACTGTAGATATTGTTTTGCAAGAATAGCAATAACAATAGTTGTTTTTTTGTCTGTATAATTACAGAAATGTTCTATAGCCTAGTTTTATGGACTGATTTAGTTTGAAGCACATAGAGCAGTGGCTCCCAAAGTGGAGTACCAGGGGTCCTTGAGGGAGTTCCAGGGGGTCCCCAACTAAATTATAGCTTGGAACAAAGTGGACCCTTATAGGTCTGTAACTCTGAGAGTGATACAAATGGAACCAAATGTACACTCTCAGAGTTAAATTAACATAGACTTTACAATATAAATTAGGGTCTCAGAGATGAAAAAAAGAATGCCATTAAATAGGGGTCCGTAGACTAATGCATGTCAAACTGGGGGTCCTTGAAATTTAAATGTTTGAGAATCACTGCTAGAGCCATACAATTATTTTCTAATGGGTGGCCCCTGTCATATATTTTTCAAATGGGTGTCTAATAAATGTCAATTTGGGGGTCATTGGCATGAAAAAGTTTGGGAACCACTGACAGAGTATTGTGACAGAATATTGATTACCAGCTGTGCCTCACAGAAATATGCTGCATGACTTTCTGTATGTGATTATATTAGAGTTACATAGTTATTGCAAATAAAACCTTTTATAATTAAATTGCAGCGCTGACGGCTGAATTGACCAAATCCCAAGAGGCTATAATTACTTTGCGATCAGAGGGAAAGGCTTCTTGTATATATACTCTGCTGTACTTCAAGTTGCATGTCATAAAAAATATCTTTCACTCTATCCAAAATTGAGCAAATCCTACGCGATGTTATGGTGACAAATTCTGTAGAAAAAGGTGTTTGTAGGTACTGAAATTCACAGGATACAAAAAAAGTTTACAAAAAAAGGGGAATGAAAAAGCCACTATAGTGGCTACACAACCCAAAAAATGTTCAACACGGTAAATGTAAAGCAGTGCACAGCACAAAGATGCTATTGGCTGTAATGAAATTTACTTTTCTTGCAAGGTACAGTATTGTTCTTACCATTACACCATTAGCTACATAACAAATCAACCATTTCAGATATTGAAATCCAAAGAGTTAGTGTCGGCACATTTTATATTCATTGATGAACTAAGCACACATTTACAGTAATTGTAACCTCACACCTCATCTTCTAATTTCATAAAATAATTTTATACAATATAAATTAGCCTCAAAGCATTCTGGAGTGAAAGTACTGTATGTTACAACCTAGTCTACTTTGTACATACGAAGGATTTGATGATCTCTGCATGACAAACTTGATGTGGGGGCTGCCCATTGGTCCGGCGGCCCATTATTCTGAAGTCCCAATTTTCTGATTTTTTTTTAGGTTAGTCTAAGGTTTGGGATACGAATAGAGTTAGGCATAATTATAATGTGCCAATATATGGACCAATGATACTTAATGGGCCATTGGACTAATGGCATGGCACCTTAACAGTCATCTATGGAGGAAAAAGAGTGTGTTGTGAATTTTACAGTCATTACTATATGGAATATCCCAGTTTTTGTTCTTGTTGCCGCAGTTGTTTGGTAGACATTGCACTGGTAAACAATAGCTCTTTCCCCCCCAATTGCGCATCTGAAGCCTTGTAATCGAGAGTCTTTAAGAAAACAGACTTTTGCTCTCTGAACAGTACGTAGTGGTTGATAATTAATGAAGATGTGAGGATAATAGTGTTTAACAATTACCTTGCCAAAAATACATGTTCATTCAATACCTCCTTTTAATAGCTGAGGTAGCAATACATAGACTGCGTTTTGTTTAATGTTGGCCTTTAGCATCGGTGGATTGATTACACTCGAGTTTCATGTTGCCAGGAAGTATTTAAACAGATTTTAGCCAACAATCTCGTTTGGTTTCTTGTTGCTTGTGAAAATTGCTGATATGAATTGCGAGAAAGAAAAAGTTGCCTGGTGCGTCACCTCTTTTAGACCGCAATCACTCAAAGAACACTGTAAAGAAAATACCTTTGTTCTTTATCTCTAAAGTCGAGACTGGAGAGGATTTGAGGACGTTCTGTCAAACCCATCTTCCATTTGTCTCAGAACCTTTAATCTGCTAAGTGCTAACCATCCGTATAATATCTATAACATCACCAACAGTGTTATTGTGAGTTTTACTTAATTTATGCCATGATCACAAACATTCACTTTAGCTAATTAACTAATTAGTATACTGTTTGTGTTCTCAATAACCTTTTCTATAGAGAATGTGTGCATCTTTGTCTCCTAAACATTTACTCTAGAATAGGCGGGAGGAGTTGTTGGAATGGTGAAGGTAGGAATGATATAAAGCAGAACATAGTGACAAGCCTAGCGCTGACTGCTATCCTGAGTTGTTATGGGATTTGCATAGATGTGCTGTGAGCTGTGGAAACAGACAGACAGAGACCGATATAGACTGTCTTGTCAGTTTTTGGTTTTGTTGGATTAAGTTTGAGGTTTGATGTCACATTTATCAAAATGTTCAGCATGTTCTTCTGTTATTGCTCTCAAGAGATTCACCATCTCTATACAATACCCCACACATGGAATGTAATGAGTACAACCAAATTGGTTACAAGCTTGCAATTTGGTAAGACCAGTATTAATCTGATCTGACCGCAATCAAGATGACTGAGCTTAGAAACACTTTGCTCTGGGTGGAACAGAAGGTGATGTGAGGAGGCTCCGTGTTATTCAATCATCCATATATCCATGCATCATTTTATCATGGATGTAGTTGACACATTTAAGATTCATATCAGGGAATAATTCAGAACGTTTCAGAACAGAAATCTTACTCTTAATTTTACTGATGTTTGTGTTGGCGCAGTGGTTAACATATGCTGATCTGTAGAAGGTTAAATGCGTATTCACTTCAAATCATTTCAACATCTACTCATGCTTCTGTGTGTAGTTTTTAAATAGCTTGATTCAATATATTGATATTTGATATTAAATTGATCAGACACGCCCCTCAACTAAGCCCATTCAACTTCAAACTCTGTCTGTATGTTTTATGTCTCTCCCAACGGAGAGAGGTAATTGCAACAGTGTGTCTAGTGAACAATTTGGTGTATGGTCTACTTTAAATAACTTTATTGACATTGTCATTTGTCAGCTACTGTAGTAGGTGTCCAAACTCACACCAAAGTCGAAGTCTCTCAACGGAGAAGTAGCAGGACCTCCATTACAACCACCTCCAACCTGCACTATGTGGACCACTATGTGGCTGTAATGGAGGTGGTACAGTGTGCTAGTTACATTATATTGCATTAACATACTCATGTCATGTTAAAATTATTCCCGGATTGCGGCTTTAAAACAAAACTGTGACTGGAATGACAACGACAAGGTCTGTGACTGGAAGGACAAGGTTCAACGTATGTCATCCCATGACATGATGTTTATTTTTAGCTGTTTAGAAACATCCTGATGTAATCATCGGATGTGACATGATCAGTGGCTGAGTGCAGGCCTCTGCCTATTTGGAGTCTGTTTGATGGCTTGGTGTCTCCGGCTGGCTGTGTGATATGCATCAGCGGCAGAAGCTGTGGCAGCCACATGGCTGACTGTATGAGAGCAGTAAGGAGGAAAACACAGATTAAAGGTCCCTGCGCACTGGACACGTTTTCGGATTTTTAGCTGCGTTTTTCCGTCGGTTCTGAAAAACACACCCAGTGTGCAACCACCTTTACAATTGTCAAGGTCTATGTATTGCTACATTCCTATTAACATTTTTCATCACTGTCAGGCTCATCACCCTATATTGTCTGCTACCATCATTCTAGACCATTATGTGTATTGACCCTAGACTAGAGGCCAATGTACTTCTAGAGCTGTTGTCTAATTTCTATGTTTGAATGGCTGTTGACATGACACTGCAGGGCATGTACTGTAAGAAAAACTAGTTTAGGTAAGAGGTTGGGTTATTAGGCACTTAAATAAAGAGGTAGACTTAAGTAAAGATATTGCCTTTAAATCAGCTGTGTTGACATTGTTCTATTATTAATATTATTATTAGAGTGAGTTTGTTTTAATAATTGTTCCAATATCGACAGTACAGAAGTTACAGTTTATAAAGATAACAAAAGAAGAATTGTGACAGTAATCTGAAAAGATGTGTCTCATGGATTTGTTTGATGTTCTCGTGTCCTTTAGGCCTCCTGCAATAAATTATTCAGTGACCATCATGTTACTATATTTAGAGAGCCAGGGAGGATAGTGTCATTGAAAGCATCTGATTACCAGGTGATTTTGAACGTTATAGTAATGCAACAACTGATTTCCTCATATAATTTCTTTAGTGGATTTCTCCGAGCACATTCAGTCTTTAAAGGAGCAAATTAAGTTCCTTTAGCATCGAAATCTTCAATATGCAAATAAAGTAAAATGTTCTATTTTATTACAGTAAAGGTCTAGGCATATTAATGTGTTTTTCCTTGTGTACAGGTTTTGTGACACTGTAGATATCCCGCTGTCTGTAAATATGTAGCATGTGAATCAATTACTTCACCATATTTCATGAGTCAACCCTTATTTGAGGTTGTAATTACAATGCTGTGCAGAGAATTGTTGGTCATATCTTTGCGAGGAGTTTTACTGAATATAATGATATAGTTTGGTCAAATATGAAAAGCAGTTGCTCCTACTGAGGCCCTTGACTAAGTTCTATAACAAGCAGATACAGTTATGGCATTCACGATTTCACGGTGGGATGTTTGTCCCCTTTGTATTCCGTATATGTCCTCTATTGGTAGATATTGCAGGACAGTAACATGATACTGTAATTACCTAATTAAACTGGTGTGAAGTCAGAACTGTAATTTCTCCAATCGGTTAAGTAGAGAGCCACATGGTCCTTCAAAGTTGGAGACTGTTTCAAACCTCACTCATAAGAGCATTGTGTCAATTGCCCCTGGCTTTTTGAAAGTACTATTCTTCCATTGTCGACTATTCATACCTTTGTGAGCGACTTCTTGTGAAAAGGTGGAGGAAATAATTTCTTCATGGGTCACTGAGCCACCTCAATAGTGAAACGACAGGAAAAGGCTCATCCTAGCCTGCCCCTGGTGAAAAGAAAAAGGTTCTCAACCAGTAAACCTCTTCAGGGAAGAGGGTTTATTATATTCCTTTTCATATTACTGACATAGTCAGCAGTAGAAGCTGTGGGTCATAGCGAGGTCTCCGCACAGGAGCCGTTCCTGTGCAGAGAGCGATGGTCATGGTTGAGGCAGCCTTCATTGCGATGCACAATGAGCACAGGGAAGCAGAGTGCGTCCTGGTAAGCTGGAGGGCTTTCCTCGCTAGCCTGCTGGCCTGAAAGGCAGCGAGTGCTCTCGGTGGGGCGCGATTGTTCGTTCAGGCTCCCACTGCTCCTCCAAAGGCAGCTACGCCTGGAGCCATACAGGCGGCTCAGGGAGAAGCGACTCGAACTGAAGGGGATTCGTGGGCTGCCTGCGTTGCAAATACTAAGGGCGCTACGGGAAAAGATGGAGGAGCTGCTGATGGTGCGGTGGCAGCGTTCACAGTTCTGCCTGTAGCTGCCGTAGCCACCGCACGCAGAGTAGCTATTGCAGCTCCCTGAGATCTGGGTAAGGTCCATGAGAACTGCCTCAGAGTAGCTGGGCACCAGCTGCTGGTTGGAGCGGATGTGCCACTCCAGCTCTGTGCTGTCGATAGTGTTGACTCGTGGGATACTGCGGCGGCAGTATGGCCGCTCCTCAGATGGGGTTGTGGGGACGTAGTCGAAGCCGAACAGCTTCTCCACATGGTAGTGTATGCAAGCGGTACGGTACTCTGTCAGCACCCGCAGAGGCCAAGAGAGGGTGAAAGTGGCCACTGCCCAGAACACGGACTTGGTCACGTACCAGGGGAGGTTATTGGGGTCAGAGAAGGCAATCATGTACTCCTTGAAGTCTACATTCTTCAGGTGCATTCCCTCACGGGCCTCCATGTAGTCGTCCAGGCCCTCGTTCTCTGTGAAGAACCTAGCCCGCTGCGTCAGGTACGAGTTCTCAGACTCCACGTTGGCGAAGCTAAAGCATTTGGTGAACCTCATCCTGGTGACCGGGAAGCCGTCCAGGCCCAGCAGACGCTTCGAGATGTCTTTAACTCCGCAGTTCCCATAGTCGAACTCCGCCTCGGCCACGTGTGTGTTGACACGCTCGTGGTAAACCTGTGTGGTGGTGTAGGCATCTCCGTTGCGATAGCGCGTCACCTGCCGTGTCCTCCTGACATAGTGGTAGCTGATGGCCTTCCACCAGATGCAGGGTGTGGCCTCTTGCATGCGATGGATGCGCTCAGTCACGCTCTCCACGTCCACTTTGTGCTGCAGCTCGTTCCTGCTGTGGCAGTGCCAGCACTCAACCAAGTAGACCACATAGAGCATGACCAGGAAGGCCAAAGGAATGTAGATGTAGCCGTTGGAGCAGGGACTGTCGTGGTACATCATAGACTTTCCCTTGTAGGCGCTGTCGAAGGAAAGGCGCGTGACCGTGGTCACCTGGCACCAGACCATGGCCCCGACACAGCCGTACATCAGCAGGGAGAGCAGCAGGCACTTCCAGTGGATTTCCCTGCATAGAGACTTACGTAGGGACTGTTTCACTGGCTGCAGCTGCACACGAGAGCATAGAGGAAACACACACACACACACACACACACACACACACACACAGTAAAATACTCAGTTAGTTCATTTGAACTAATCTTAACTACTCAAATATGTATCTTCAAAATTAAATGTATAGGTTTATTGGCAGCAATAATTGACACTGTAACCTTTCAAAAGAGTACTCATCAAAAGCTTTTAGCTTAATCGATAACCTGAAGGCACTTACTGAACAATGCACTATTGTCATGTGAATGAATCATTCTCCCATTGGCAATTGAGGTGGGTAGGTTTAATGCTATTATTTATGTATTTATTTATTTATGAATGAATGAATGACTTATTTTTACATGTTATGCTTTAGCTTTCAGTGTCGGTGTAGAGACAGGACACCAAGAGCAGAGAGAGAGGAGAAACATGACATGGGAGTCAGATTCGAGCCTGGGTCCTTAAGCCCAAACCACACCAAATCACCAATGATTCACCATACAAGTCCTTGCAACATGCAACTAAATTATACTTGGAACCATTATGCAAAGAGTTGCATTGGTGTGGTTGACATTAAAACTGTTTTGTAGCGAGGAATTGCAACTAGTTGCAAGGAGTTGCAACTGGTGTGATTTGGGCTTTAGGCTTATAAGGAGCATGATATGATCTGTGCACTACTACTGGCTGCATGGGCACCCCCATGTTTACTCTTTTATTGAAAAGTCAGAATCCAGTGTTATTTTGGTTACGGGAGGAAGACATGGCAGAATGACTGTTAAGAGAGAAAGCTTTTACATGAACAAACATAGGGTATTATTAGGTAAAGCATGGAAAGTGAGACAGGAGTTTATGTTTGAATGCTTAAGTCTGTCTAATTATGATCATGTAGATTAGGTGTATTTGTATGAGCTGATATGGCTGGCTGTGTTGGTACAGTTTTGATCATTTATATGCACTTTAATGAGTACTGTTTAATGGAAGAACTTTGCTGTACCATACTATAAATAGCTTAGTAGTGTCTTGTAGCCTATGTGTACTTGAAGTATCAGACACTTCAATAAAATAAACGAACGGCTGCAAACGTTAGAATTATAACATGGAATAACTGGTGACATAAATATATATTGGATATATCTTAAGATTAAGCAAAAAGCCTCTATTCCTTGTAGCACATTAAATATTTAGGGACATATTCACTGTTCTAAGTGCTTTTACATAGTTTATGCATGAGCTGTAAGCTCATTTATCATGGTCTTTGCGTGTTATGATCAAAAGACTCACCGGCTCCCTCTCAGTGCCTCCTATGATCAACTTCAAGGCGCAAGAGAATGCTTTGAAGAAACTTAAAATAGAAGAAATTCTAAATATATACCACCAACCAGAAACACTTTTACAGACAGTTGTGCGTACATTTGTATGTATAATTGTACATGCATAATATATTAGTAATACTAAATTTGAATTCGAGTAAGGTTTACCTCCTTATTTTATTAGGGAGGTGGGGGCTGTTGTTGAGCAGTGATCGTTAGCATTAGCGCATACCCTTACCTCTCGTCAGAAACTGTTACATGTCCGGAGCGATGCGAGACAAAGTCACAAATGAAATCGGATGTGTGACGGCTCACCATGGACAGCGCTCAAATCTTTAGAGTAACAGGGCTTTGAATATCCTCCTTTAAATGGAGATAAATGGAGCCTGGATGTAGAAATCCCATAGCTGGTGGGTACGGAGGCGTTGCATAGCAACCGGAGCAATGCTAAAAAAGGTAAATTGACGGTCGCCATATGAAGTAGATACGGGGGGTACGAACATGTATGTAGTTGGCACCTGCCGTACCCTAGCCTAGGGCGTCTGAATATTTTCGTAAATGGCAGAAAAATAATTACGGTAAACATTGTGAAAATGCCCTGAATAGGGACAACTAGTTGAAAGTGTGTGTTTTGTTTTTTTTAATAAATACAGAGGAAGATCAACAAGAGCTTTTGACTGAATAATAACTGCATTGAAACACAGGTTATTTTTTTCCATTTCCTGAAAAGTAGCAGTTTTGTACAGGCTACCGCATGACAGCCTGTATCTCAGGCAACAAACAGCCCAGGGACTATCATGTAAAGGCACAGGGCAGGAGAGACAACACGTTTTTGATTTATTTTTTATAATTTACAGCTACAGATTTTATCCATACATCACGCAAATCAATACACACTATCTCTATAGTTAGTGATCAACACGGATCTGTGACAGTACAGTACAGTGACAGTACAGTACAGTAGAGGGACCCCCATGCGCTAACTGTCATTTCTCAACCATTTGGGGCTCACCGGAACCGGGCCAGCCCCCTGGGCATGTTCCTGTGGGTCTGGAACTTCCGGTGAGATTGATCTAGGTCTGGCCCGTTTTGAACAAAATTAAAGCAGTGTCCAATTGCTGTAAAACATTTCCACTATGTTGAGGAACAATTAATGCCACTCTTTTCATATTGTATATTAACATATTATAGCGCCACCAGGAGGCGCATATATATATATGGGCTGTTTGAGACCTCATGTGCTCCGAGGAGCACTTTTCATATAACCAAATGTACAGGTGCATTTGGTGCACTTGTTACATTGAGGATTTTACAATTGCATTGATGCATTGAAGCCAACATGTTCTTTGAGTAAAGAAAGTATGTGTAAATGATAGATGTTCTTTCTCCATAATTATCTTCCACCCCCTTTGTCGCACAGTCCCCAAGCCCCTCACCAAGCCAACCTCCCACAGGGTAGAGAAGATCAACATTGGAATTCCCCACTGGGCTAAATGTTTATTCACTGTTAGTATACTCTCTACTACTATAATCAATACATCATGACACACTTTCTGGATCACATAGCACATGTTGGCCTCTGTTTGAGGAACAAATAATGATGTGATGTGCACAAAACATTAGGGGGCTCTACAAATGTAAGTTTTTGGAAATGCTTACCCATTTGGAGCGTTACATGTACATGAGCGTGAGCTCATGTACATGTACACGTAACGTACTGTAACTACCTTTTAGTTTAAAAATAAAATCAAACTCCTATCTATGTTTAGGAAGATATTCAAATCTTCAAATGCATGTTTTCGGTTTGGAGATCTTATGGAAATTAAGGCACAGTCACATTTTAAAGTATCATTGCTGTTGGTGCAATTTTTTGTATTGTGAATGATGACAGATGGGCCTTTGGTCTTGAGCTGTTTGAATTAAATAGCATAGCTTTAATGCCATATAAAAAATGTTGTGAGCATATAATAAAGCAGGAGGGTGGACAAGCGAGTGAATTAATTGGCTATGGAAAGTGTGCTAATTCTAGCAACAACAAGAAACTGGGTTTTTTTCACACTGCTCGCAATTTCACTGCTGTCTTGGTGCATATAATGAAGCTTGCTGAAGGCTGGCTTGATCCAAACTTGGACCAATGCATTTTTAAAATGCATTCATTGTAATGGTGCCAGACAAAAGCAGCTGGAGACAAGTCTGCAATGTCCCAGTCTCTGACCCTGCTAATGGTTTTCTGTTGGAGTAGTGAAAATGTGTTTCATAGGGGAAAGAATGTTGATTACCGGTGACCGCAAATAGAAGGTGTCAGAGAAGGTATATTGGGGATGTACAATATGAAGGTGTGTATTACTAGTTACACTAAAATCAAACTGAATATATAGCCTAGTATAGTCTATGATAAAAAAAAACTTTGGGAATGGAAAGGTTGATTTGTCAAACTTATTATAATGGAATAGCATAAACAACTCATAAAAGTAGTGTTAATCACATTAAGTGCTAAATACTTTATATGATATATTATTGTTTGGTGTAAATTGTTGTCTTGTATGATTTACAGTAGGTAAGTAAGTACATTTTATTTATAAAGCACCTTTCGAAACAAAGTGCTGAACAGTGACACAATATAAAACAATCAGGTTAAACAAAGTCAAAGTCATCTCTAGACACCTTTAAGAAAAGTATTTTCTTTGTTGCTTTAGACAAAAGTAGACTACTACATTTGCAGAGAGGATGTGGTATATTTTTGAGGGTCGATGAAATATATATTTTTTAAACGACTAATGTTTCAAAACAACTAACATTTCATTATCTAAAACAACATAATTTTGATTCTAGAGTAGACAATGGTGTCATTATAGCTGAGTCTCTTACACTTTCATTGATAAGCTATAGGCCTGTAATAAGACTATCGGTAGGTTAATAAATAAAACTCTTGTGTAATGGATGTAACTTCTACTTTTATATTCTTGCAGGCAGTAGGGGAGGCTGAAGAAATGTCAACAAATTCCTTTGTTCAAACAGTCAATTAACTTTAGCCTGTGAGGAATTAAATTCAAAAGTAGAATAGCTAACCTATCCAGTATTTTTTCAATGATTTATTAAGCAGTGCCTTTCACTGCTCAACAAAATGAAGAGTGTTGCAGGATTGAACCAAACATGAGCAGCCTACACCTCCTTCACCAGATGTGGCCTATGAGGGAAAACAAAAATACTCACGCACGGTCACCTCGCGTGCGCGCCCAGTAGGCTAGCCTACATTGCATTATTATGAGTAGGATATGATTATCTGGCCAGACAGTTATTGTATAGGAAATCCCAAAGGCATAATTGCACCTCGCAAGCAGCGCAATGTGCGTTTTCCAACCTTAATTATAGGCCTATGTGTTTTTTACACCAAGCTAAAAACCCTGCATTCTTAGAAATTAGCCTAAATGGAAATTGAAAAATGGTCCATACCTCTTCACGGGGACTCTCCGAGTCCCCCTCTGGTACGGTAGTGGTGCTGCTTTCAGTAGCCGTTGCCTCCGATGCACGGGACATGTTGACAATGGTGCAAATGATGGAGCATTGATCTTTTGGGAATATCGAGTTTCAAATCACGGTGAAACACAAACTGCAGCAAGCCCCCACACATCATCCAAAATAAACCAGGTGTGTGCAATGAATGCATGCAGCAGCATCATGCATGGGTTGGGTAACCCGAAATGGTAGCGTTCAAAAGAAAATATCTGAGATGCATCCCCTCATCTTTCGCATGAGCAGCCGTTGCGTGGTTACGAAAATGTGGAGGTGATGCGTTGGAGTCATGTGTGTGCCTCGGAAAACACATGAAATAAGGCTACTCCTGTCCTGGGAAGTGGGAACACGAAGGATAAGGGAAATAGGAAAAATGGGAAACGCGTCAGCTTTCCCTGGACGAAGTGGCAGCCTGGAAGTGGAAGGTGCATGCAATCATACACATTTGCTACCGCACTGAAGTGTGTGTGTGTGTGTGTGTGTGTGTGGGAGGGGGGGGGGGCGCGTGTGCACAGCACAAAGAACTAGAAGCAATAACACGTGCGACGTGCGTAGTGCGTAGCCTACCCAGACACACAAATGTAAATAAACACCCCCCCCCCCCCACACACACACACACACACACACACGCACAAACACACACACACACACACACACACACACACACACACACACGCACGCACACACACACACACACACACACACACACACACACACACACACACACACACGCCTTTGAAATAATCCCAGAGGCAATGCGCAGTAAGAAAACCACTCATTTTGACCTTGTCGTCACATGGAAGAAGCTCACTGGGTTTAAAACATAAACTAAATGTGATATGGTCTACTGTAGTCCGCATTTTTGTTTTAGTGCCTGGATTATTCTGAGACAAATACAAAATATGTAGCCTACTATATATAGGCCTACATATATTATTATATTTTCAGTCTAGAAGTTGTTTTTTTGTTGTGTACCGGTATATTGCAGTCACTGGAATTGGCCAGTATTTTTTATATATATAATACTGGTAAATTATTTTAAGCCTATTTTGAGATTGCAAGGCAGTGCAAGCCATTCTTCAGTAATGTGACAATGCAGTGACATTTACTGATTACTGTAATTTGTCCCCAAAAATATAGCCACAGCTACTTTTTGGGGCGACAGACCACTGAGACCAGTCAAATTTGTCTTTCTTTTGATAAAACGTATGTTTCTTTTTATGTGAGCTCAGTCTATACTGCCTGCCTTAATTGGCATTATTCAGTGTCAAACCCAAACGTTTTTGATACTCGACTGAACGGTTCTGAACCTATAAGAGATGTTAACATAGGTATATCGAATGTAATGCCTAATACTTTAAAGTAGACTACTACAGATTTTCACAGGACCAACGTTAATAAAGTAGGTCTACCCGTAACCCAGACACCCAGTTCCTTATGGCCCAGTTCATAAAACTTCCCAGGCTGTGTGCCCACACTGGCCAGTTTTCTTTATTATTAGAGGAATCTCTCTAGAAAAGTAAGATGATATTCTACTGCCCCCTAAAGGCCATATTAATAAAAAAAATAATGGTACACTACACATTGGTTGAGCCTCTTTGACCGGCAACAATAATGTCCTGCTTTTTACATGGACGCCAGGCATTTTGTATTTAGTCTATCTATCTCTATCACTATTCCACTAGCCCATTCCTATATAACGACTATGATCCCTTCGGGCCACTGATCCCAGCTTCCCACTGCAAAGAGTTCCCAAACGCACACTAAGAGACGGAGTTATATGTCACTGTTAAACATATTAAATAATATATCAAAGTGCATTTTTAAGTCTCCTTCCAACAATAGTGGGGGTCACTCACGGTCCGGAGTCACGGCCCCTCCGACAATCAGATGAACGAAAACACACACACACGCACGCACGCACACACACACACACACACACACACACACACACACACACACACACACACACACACACACACACACACACACACGCACGCACACGCACCCCCCCCCCCCACACACACACACACACACACACGCGTTGTCTCGCACGCGCGCGCAGGGCCACGCCTTTTGGGGATTCCCCACCCACGACAAAAACAGCTTTTTCACATGTCAGCTCTTCCCCTATCGCATTTCATTGCTCACATGCCCCGGACTATGCAGGGCGGCGAACTCTGCATTTGACCTATGATGTTACCACACATTTAGACGTTTGGAGTTATTTTTGTCTTACTTATTGTTGTTGTTGTTGTTGTTAGAAGAATGCCGTTATGAATCTCGGTACTGTACAACCCATTTAAAGGATTCTCTCAAACTTGATATTAACCGGTCGATTTATTCAGATACAGTATCGTTCGGGAACGGGAAGGATCGAAGGCGTGCGGTGGCATGACACGAAACAGTACATTCCTTTGGTTTCACAAAGGAGCGCTAATATTCTCAGGTGTGATCAACCTTTCCCTGGAGGACGAATCACCTCAGCGATCAACAACAGCAACAGGTAGCAGCAAGGAGCCTTAAAACACCGAGGGGAGCCGGGTACCGGGGGGGGGGCACCACCAGCACCATGGCAAGCGGCGACTATAACAAAGATCATTTGTTGGAAGAGAACCGTGCGGACTCTGGCATTGACTCGTATAGATCCATATCGAAAGACGAGCCCACATCGTCACGGTACCAGTCTCCCGAATACAGTGAACCGAGGGATAAGTTTTCCACCGCAGACGAGCGTCTGGATTCTGCGTATGGCTCCTCGTCCCTGACTGTGGAGAGCCTGTCGGAGATAGTAGAGCAGTACCGCATCTCGAGCCCCGACGACGAAACGGCACAGAGCACAGAAGGCACAGAACAGTGCGAACAACAGGAGGAGAACCTGCTCACCACTATTACTGAAGATGGGGACACGTATGTTTTTCATTCGTTGTATTTTCTCTATGCTATTTAAATGTGGATCTCATCATCTCAATCTGTATAACCAGTGCATTACTAGAAGATGTTGCAATGTGCAACTAGATAAACAGTGACGAGTGACTAGTGAGTGACCTTAAGTTGTCTTTTATAGGTTATGCGTTCCTTTCCCCCAAGTCATCTGAACATTCTTTAGAAGCCTTTGTGGAGTGCTTTCCAGTCAGCCAGTGTCACTGTCACATAATTCCAGGCAGCATGATCAAACTTCCTACTCGAGAGAAAGAAGCAAAGTTCAATGTTCCAGACAAAATTGTTTATTGTGAATTTAATTGAATTTCTTTTACAATGTTATCCTTTTAATAATAAAAAAAACAACACCCACCAGCCATCAGTAGAACTGAAATAATTAGGCCTATTCATTAGCTTTCTAAATGGACTGTATGCACATTCAAATATAGATGACTGCAGTGTATTATGATGAATGACGATTTAAAATGGCCTAGGCCACAAAAGTTCTATGAATGGGACTGGATTTCCGATTTACCCATAGTTTTCCATGTTATTTGTTTTCTGAGGGAGGGGGCTTAAAATGCAATTCTTCTGTTTTTCTCATGGGTCTAGCTCTGTTGTTCCCAAACGTTTTAGCTGGAGCCTATGGAGACCCACATGAATTTGACACAAAATGTAGCTATTTACACTAAGCTTATTTATTCACAATTAAGTTTAATTAAGTCTAATCTTTTGAAATAATAAATAAATAAATAAATGTATAGGAAACAAAAAATAAAGGGATGTTGTTGTTTCACAAACCATAAAAATGGGCCTGTCAGTGACCCAAAAATGGGTCCTGACCCACTGTCATTGATCTACAGTATCTGCACGCCACTGGGGCGCCTCGGAAAGCAGAAGTGTCATGTTGGGTGCTCTGGACTTCCCCATACAAGACAGACAGTGCACATATAGTAGGCCTTCTGTTAGCTAGCCTTCAGACCGCCATGTCTGTCTCCAAGAACATTCAAATCAATGTAGGGCAGGGGTTCTAAAACCTTTTCATTTCAAGAACCCTCATAACATGGAGTGAAAATATGGACCCATAAGGATCCATTTGGTTCCATTTATACAGAGTTACAGTAAGTGTCCATTTGGACCCCCATCAAGGAACCCTGAGGGTCCCTGCCTGAAACCCACTTTGAGAACCACTGATGTAGGAAATGTATATATTTTTCCCAACAGGCACAGTGGCTTGCGGAATCCAGATTTTAGATGCATAAAGCGGAAGGGAATGATGCCAAAATGATTATTTTGCTGTGTAGTAAAATCTATCCATCCATGCACACACAGCATGTGACTGGTGGATGGTGTAAGAATGAAACGTCAGCACTGGCTTGACATGTTCCCTCAGAGAAGAGTAAAATAGCCATCTAGCCTACTGAGTCCCAGTTATCCATTGAAGGCCATCATCAATGGTTTGACGTTGTAGTTGTAAGGATTGATGTAACTAATCATTTGACCTTGTTTGAGTTCCGCTCTCTCCTTGTTTGGGCCTCATGGTTTCAGTCCGTCATCTTTTAGTGTAGTAAGTTACATGTCAGAAAATACCTGAAATATACACCACATCAATTCCATTCGACTGAGAAAGAATCATGCAAACATTGAGTTTCCCCTGTGGGATTGTTAGATCTTTTTCATTCAATTCTTAGTTCTTACTCAAATCAGGAAGTTCCTCTAACATGAATGAATTGTAAGGGCCTTGCTGGCAAGCCAGATCGTCATTCGTTTTGTACTCATTTGAATCTGGGTTAACACATGATACCTGCTTTTTGTTGTTGAAATTCTAATATAGCCTATACATAAAGATATCTAAATCTCAAAGAGCAATCAACCTGTCTTCCATCACCGTTGAGCTGCTCAATAGTCTATAAAGAAATAGTCTATAAAATCGACTGCTGAAATATTTCAGTAGTCTACAACTGTTTACAAGTTATATTTAAATGTAATAAATATTTAAGTTATATTCAAAATACAGTACATATTGGAGAGATTTTCATTTTATGGAAGATAAAAATGTAATTAAATATAGCATATCTGCAAGCTCAGAACATTGTGAGCTTGTAGGCTGGTTATTTAGTGTGCGAACAGTGCGATGCCACTGTACAACAAAGTATAAATCAGGTTTTAAGTCATGGCCAAGTCAAGTATGGCCTGATGAAGCGTCACTGTCTTGTGGGTCTGTAGGGTCATGATGCCTTCATGTTTCTCTGCAGACTTTATAGAGCGTTGCAGTCCAGCCCCCGACGAGCGGCCCGGAAGAGAATTTATAATAATTTTTTCCCATAGATGTTTCCAAAAGTATTTATTTAAAGACCTGTAAGCCTCAGACAAAGCCAACTCGTATGGTGACAACTCTCATGACAATAAACACATTGTTTTGGGCCGAACAAATAATTAGAAGGGGAAAAAAGGGCAGGGTACACACCTTTTTTTTGTTCTTTTTAAATAAATACTTTCTGAAACCAAACGTCTATGGGAAAAATGTATGGGAAATTTTCTTCCGGGCCGCAAGTCATCATGACTGCGACGCTCTAGGCAAGTCAGGTTCATTTGTAAAGCACATTTCAACAACAAGGCAATTCAATGTGCTTTACATAAAACATTAAGCAAAGCAAAGTTACAACTATACATTTGAAGTCAGTAAAAAAGAATAGGAACCTATTCAGGATAAATGTAGTAAGTAAAAACAAAATATGCAGACAAATAACAGTAAAATTACAGTGCAGAAGAATAATTTAAAAATGTCTATAAAACGCAGTGGCGGACAGAAGCATTTTTAGCTGTGATTTCAAAGAGTTGCAGCAGACCTGCAGTTTTTATGGAGTTAGTTCCAAATATGTGTTACTACTGGTGCATAAATATGGCATGCTGCTTCTCCATGTTTAGTTCTGATCCTAGGGACAGAAAGCAGTCCTGTCCCTGATGACCCGAGAGGTCTGGATGGTTCATGATGTTCAAGACTTTATGGTCATAGGAAGTGTTGCAACTCTGAAGTGTCCATCACTGAAAGCACAGAGCAATGAAATTAACACGGTCTCTACTGTATGTATGTCATGTAAACACGTTTGGCCTTGCTTATTTCTGAATCGGTTATAGATTGTGTGTTACTAATTACTAAGAATGTGATTCAAAAACAAATACAGTGACATTATTCTGTTGACAAGGAGAAAGTTATGTCAATAAAGAAATGTAGAGAAATTGGTTTCTATTTTCAACAACAATCGCACAGTAAAGAAATGCAACCCACTTATTTTTTTTAAATGTATTTCATGAAATCACTCAACTTGGAATTGGTTGAAACTTGAAAGCAAAGGTAGTCTATTAAAAGTTTCATTAAGGCCTTGTGTGCTGCTGCTGGTTGGTCTAAATTTAACGCTCAGTTCCATTTCCTGGTTTTTGCACACAACTTCCCACTCAGGTATTGAGGTTAGTGAATTGTTGTACTTGCTTTGTGTTTAGGCATTTTAACACCAGAACACAGAGGTTTAATAAATTAATACAGAAACTATAGTAAAATACGCACATCACTTAGTGGAGGTGCTGGGTTCAAAAAAGTGACATAGGAAAAGAGAAGGGAACCCGCACACTCATATGCTCCAAAAGATACATTTATTGACGACATTTCGAGCCAAGGCTCTAAAACTCAGTTTGACCAGATGAAGAGCCTTGGCTTGAAACGCCGTCAATAAATGTATCTTTTGGAGCATATGAGTGTGTGGGTTCCCTTCTCTTTTCTTAATAAATTAATACCCAACACTCACGCAAATTAAACATGCCCAATACTTTGCCTACTATTGCCTGATATTTCCACTTAAACCTGTTATTCAGCCCACCAAGAATTGCATTTTTCGGGATGCGGCAATGAATTTTAAGGGATATATCAATATATAGCAATAGAAATATATCCTCCCATCACTCTATTTTTGCCTTTGTTGCTGAATTATGTGACATGAGGCCTACTGGTTTTCGCAAGCATGTAATGTGAAACTTGTTTGTTTGTCACCCCTATAGAATCCTGCATTTAGCAATCATTCATGAAGATGAATACTTTGCTCACCAGTTGATACAGCTATTCCCAAAAGATGTTCTGGACATCCAAAACAACTTGTACCAGGTATGTGAAATTAGGCCTGTACTGGCCAATATATTTTTACACATGGAGGGATGTTTTCCAGTATAAAAGTGGTGGTATTATGTATCTGCTTGCCGGGTTGTGGTGGGCCGGTCTGGGCCAAATGTCAGAGCCGAATCTTTACCCAGTCCAGCCCTGTGTGAAATTGTGCAATGCAACACTATCTAAAGTCAGGCCACGATGGTCTGGAACTTTTTGGCACTGGATTACTTCCTCTTAATCAGCGTGTTGACAGTGACAAGTATAGTTTTATTTATGACCTGGAATCCAAGGGAACTACTGTTCCTCTTTCTCTGCAGTACAGACCCCTCATCAATGTGGGTGGTTCCTTTGTTAGCTCATGAGGGACTTTGAATGGAAACTCCCCTCTTCCTGCCTGTAGAAACAAAACCATCGGGACAACAGTGGAGTGTATCCTTGTGAGCGTAGGCGGAAGAACCATTCAAATCTTTTAAGATGACAGACAAGGCTCTAGCCAGAGTTGAAGACGGCAAGCTGATACGGCTGTTTGTTTCAAAGAAAAACATCTGAAGAGTCAAAATTGAGAGTCAGCACTTCATGCAGTGACTCAGTGAATCTTGTTCACCAAAAGCCACACAATAGCTGGGGGGCTTTTGATTGCTTAATTCAGACGTTCTTAAAAAAAAGCTTGTTGGTCCCTGTAGGTCTAGGAAAGGTTTAGGAACAAAAGCTTATGCATATTATGCTGTCAGTGGGCACACAGTAAAGGCGTGTTTTTCGGAAAACCGACGGAAAAACGCAGCTAAAAATCCGAAAACGCGTCCAGTGTGCAGGGACCTTTACTGTACAGAACAGTTGTAAAAAGTAATAGAAATAACCAAAACATGTTTCATCTTACTTTGATTGCATTTAACCCATTATTATTACACCATCTTCCTGGCTGTAGACAGCATTGCACCTGGCCACCTACCTGAGCCTACCCAGTGTGGCGCAGGGTCTAGTTGAGAAGGCAGCCAGTCTGGAGCTGCAGGACCAGGATGGGAACACCCCTTTGCACGTGGCCTGCCAGCTGGGTCGGATTGACTGTGCTACTGAGATGACCAGAGAGGTGTCGTCCAGCAAGCTGGCGCCGGTCCTAGAGACCCAGAACTGGAGAGGTGAACGCAGGATTAACTGTTCTGTGTGTGTGTGTTTGGGGGGGGGGGGGGTACTGGAGTTGAAATCAGATTACTTTACTTTCTTGAAAATGGTCAATTTGTGTGTCATGATTATACTTTTTTTTTGAGGGTCAGGGATTTGAAGTGCCAGCAAAACTCTGATCATGCGTCGATGAAGAACGTAGCTAGATGCGAGAAACTAACCTGTAAAACGAAATATTCGCATTGTGTGAAGTAAACAATTAGCTATTACCACTACTATACACTTTTTAAATGACACAAATTGGGAACAACTGCTCAGTAAGTTTTCCTTCATGTAAGTAAATGGTGTACTTTCAGGGCTTACTTGTCTTCACCTGGCTACACAGAACGGGCAACACCAACTTTTGAAGCTCCTGATGAAAAAGGGGGCAGACCTGAATATCCAGGTTAGTCTTGTGCATCCTGATTTTGTATTATGATCCCATGAAAATAATCCGTGCTGCATAGTTTGAATTATAATGGGTGAAATGGAAACTCTATTAGAGAGTGTTAATGTCATCACATCATGGGTGAGGTCACACGTGTCCTTGCATCAGCCAGTTCAGGCTCTTTTTTAATGAAACCTCAATTGTGCTTGCTCAAGACAGAATCACTGCAAACGGTGCACCGAAAGAGAAATTCTTGGCTGAAACCGAATATAGGAAACAGTTGGCCGAAAACCGAATATCCGAATATGATTCATATTGTATATATTTTCCATTGCTGTCATGACCGTACCTTAAAGCTACATGGCAAAGAAATGGTTATGGCAAAACTTAACTTAAATAATAATCACTATTATCGGTCCATAAAACATTTATTCAGCTCTTTTGAATGCATTAATTGCATACACTACGAAACCGAATAGGCTGAAAATGCATTTTTAGCCTTTATTTTTATTTTTAATATATGTTTATTGGTAGTAGTTTTCAACAGTGTAGTACAGTTTGAACATACCATATATATTTTTTCTCCCTCACCCCATCCCTCCCCCCACAGTTATCGTCATTTTTAGCCATTTTCTGACAAATATTTTCGACGCGTGTACAGAAAGAAAATGCAGGTCTCATTGAAAATGAACTATAGGCGCGTTAAATCGCTTCCCATTTGAAAGGCCCTTGAATTTAATTTCAGCTACACTAATGCCTCTCGTGGGGAAATGCACAGGGGAAACTATTTCCTCATAATAGTGAGTGTAGTATAACAAGCAAAAGCATTAGAACATGATGCTGACTTTGATTGCTGTTCATTTTGCATGTCGGGTGGAAAAGTTGTATCTCCATATATAAACTTATTTTTTTATGAATTCCCTACTTAGTACTTAGTCATAGTACTACAGTCAGTGTACACTAAAGTGTCACACAAAAGTGGCAAAAAAATGTGATTCACAACTTGTCGCCATGGCTATCTTTGTAATTTTTTAAGTGAAAGTAAATATTGAACCAATGCAAAGTTTATCAAGAGCTTGTGACTAAATAACTACATTAGATCAATTGGAAGGTTCCTTTTTCCATTTCCTGAAAGGTATTAGTTTTGGGGACACAAGGTTTTCACAGATGATTACAGCTTGTGCCCTTGTGTTTTTTTCCTGTCTATAAATTTGCTGCACCTGTGCAATTCTGATAGTGATATGGACTGACTCAGTAGTTTATGCAGGATTCGTGAAGATGTAATTAGATTTAAGATATGATTAGGCCCTGATATGCCACAGCTTTTTCTAGGACTGCTCAGAGCCAAGCTGCCCAGTGTAATGGGGGAAGGTCCAGACAGTCTAAATTAGAATATAGACTGCAACAGAAGGGAAGGGAACACACCAGGCTTACTGTAATGTACCCTAGACATTCCTCTGAGTTTATATCACTTGCTGAACATAACACTGCCTAGCTTTACAGACACAACTTATTTATTAATAATATTATCAGTTACACTTTATAGTAATTTAAAAAAAATTAAACCACTAACTAATAACAAACTAATAAGGTACGCTCAGTAGAGGGTAAATCTCTGCCAGGAGGTATACCCTAATAATAAGAGTGATGTGATGATACAGCATGCAGCGACATTTATGTCTAGAGCAATGAAAATAAATGGTGTCTATCATGTTTTCCTCTCTCTCTCATGCAGATTATTGTCTACCTGTCCATCTTTTTATCAGGTTTCTGTCTTTAAAACCTATCTTTAATCCGCAAAGTCTGACCTTTAATATAAATATATTTATATGTATAAATGCAGTCCACTTAATTATTTGTGTCAATTATGTATCACCATTCACCAGTCAATCAAAAAGAGGTTGACTTTCACTTTGAGAGTTGACACTCAAATGTAAGAAAAAAACTAAATTAATGGCATGTAGAATGAGCTGTAGAGTCACAGCTTTTTCTGAAAGGTGATAGACCATGCCGGCATAGCCTTGGGAAAGAGATCTCAGACCTATGTGTGGCTGTGTGATGTCACATGACATAATTTAACCTCATATTCAGTAGTGATGTAGCGATTAAATTATGCAAAACATGTTATTTTCAGATACAGCATGTTCGTTAGGCAACTCTACATGTTTTTTATTTCAATAAGCGCCTGTATCAGGCTAATCGATATTAGTTGTTGTGCAACTGGGGCGGCGGTGGCTCAAGGTTGCCAGTTCGAACCCGGGCTCCCCCAGTGTTGGTGTCGAATTGTCCTTGAGCAAGACACTGAACCCCTAATTGGCTTTATTAAGACTCACAGTTCGGGGTATTTGGGGTATGCTGTCACATTTATAAATGAAATGTTTTTTTCTGTTAATCCAACGTTGGCATGTGCCGGCAAAATTGCTTGTCTGCGATTGTCTAGTTCTGGTACATCCCCATAAGCCGGATAGGAGGGACAAGCCTGGTGGGATGTTAATCCTATAATTTGGTGGGGTTGGTGGTGCTCTGTGATTATACATTTAAAAGAATCACACCCGTGTGAAGTGAGGGGCGGTCTTATCATCGTACATCATCATGGATCATCTCATATTGGCCAATCAGAATGCCAATTTTACATGTGGGGACAAGATGATGTACATTTTCCCTTCATTATCGATGGCATTTAATGTTTGTGTTGCAGATTTTCTGGGGACAAAAGCTGTATATAATCAGACCCGTGTTAAGTGAGGGGCGCTCTTGTCATCGTACAAATTTGAGTCGTATTTTGCGGACATTTGACCTAATTCTCCTCCTTTCATTGTCAATGGCAAATATTGAGACGACGGGGACAAAAGCTGTATATAGGAGGGCCTCGCACCCATCAAAAATCAAACCCGTGTGATGTATCAGTATACATCATCATAAAAGTCGTCATCTCATTCCGGCCAATCACAATTGGCGTCCTCACTTCTCAGCAGCCAATCAAAATTGACGTCCTCACTTTTTTATCAAGTTCAATCCGGCTAATCACTTGTGACGTTCTCAATTTTCTGTCCTAACATTAATACATACCTTGTTCAGCCAATCAAATCAACGCTGTTCAGTGCTCAGCCAATCAAATCATTGCTATGGTGTACACACAAAGCTGGGCATAGGACCTAGTACCCCTAAAAATTGATATACCGGTAGTTTTGATTGGGGATTTGATTGGAGAATATAGGTCCTTGGCACAAGAAATGTGACATTGATCTACCTTGCATTATGTTATCGCTCTGGATTAAGTGCTTCTGCTAAATGCCTAAATTGTCAATTGTATGCAAGATCAGCTGTGGACAGTCAAACACAGACAGCAGACAGGTAAAAGGGTGAAGCATGATCTCTTTTCACACCTTCACACAGCCTGTTGGCCATCTGTCTCCTTTCAGGAAGGAACAAGTGGGAAGACTGCTCTCCATCTAGCTGTAGAGCTCCACGACGTCTCCTCAGTGACTCTGCTGTTGAACAAGGGTGCTAACGTGGATGCTGTCATGTTCAACGGCTGTACGCCGCTGCACCTTGCAGTGGGAAGACAGGATGCCACCATCGCTAACCTTCTCTGCCAGTCCGGTGCAGACAAGCTGTTGCGAAACATGGAGGATGAAACTGCACTGGACCTTGCTGATGGCAACGACGATGTGAGTTAAAAACCCAAACTGATGGTTGCATGCAATTTAATTTTGATTTGCTGGTCGGTCAGTAGAATATACTTGATACACTATACCAGGGGTGCCCAAAAGGTAGATTGTGATCTACCAGTAGATCACACAGGCTGTGCAGGTAGACCACATGACATGATGCCCCTAAAATATACAATTTAAATTAAATAAATAAACAATATTTGGCATCTGTCACTTGAATCCAGCTGACTTCATTGGATTGACATAAAAAAGGACAGCTCAAACCCACAATGCAATAGTTGCAATAATGTTTTGCACAAACATCAGTAGTACAAAAAAGGAAAGAAAGTGCATTTGTGCACATGTAAATACTTTCAGCAATGTGATAACATATATTTTTGGTGGGTAAATCTGGTTGAGCTGGTCATTTTGAAAGTAGCTCTCAAGTATAAAAAGTGTGGGCACCTCTGCACTATACACTACACCACACTGCATGTGATAGTCCTTTTACTTTAGACTTTAGACTATGTTTCAAACTGATTTGTATCCTTGAGCCATGATGATGTGAGTCAGCAGAACTGTGTTTGAGCATTAAGGGCCTTGCGAACGGGGAGTGATAAAACGCGCCTATAGTTCATTTTCAATGAGACCTGCGTTTTTTCTCGGAGAAGTCGCGGTGCGACAACGCATACAAGCGTATTTACGTGAGCGCGGTCCCGTGAATTTGTTGCACGCGTGCTCGCGACTCACCAGACCTGGATTCTGTTTAGCTTATTTTTTTGCGTTTTTGCGCCCCTCTTCAACAGACCTGGAGGAGACCTGTGTTGTCACGTTTGCAAGACCCTTTAAACACATTATCAACCTTATCATCATATAATTGGTGACTGATAAACCTTATCTTCATATAATTGGTGACTGATCAATAATTGTCATTATTAGAAGGCATCTCTCACAGGTGGGCTACTATGAACAGTTCAAAAACATATGACATCTTCAGGTTGGAATTCCAAGTTAATAGAAACTACAGTGACATCATTGTTAGGCAGATGTTCTTAAACAAGATTTTTTTACAAAAATGTTTCGATTTTTATTATCGTGAGAACGATCGCTTCCATTTTCGCATTGCAACTTTTCAAGACTAGAAAGACTACAGTTTCTATTAGCTTGGATTCCCCATCGATGATGTCATTGGTGGGCGTATTTCTGAACTGCCCACAGCCCTCCTATGAGACACAGACTGAGTAGAAATCATCATTGTGAAGATGGGTTGAAAAGTGGTGAAGTGGTCCTTTAAGTGTTTTTAAGTCACAGTGTGCCTCAAAAATGCAATCTGTGCAACTGACGCTTATTGTTTCACTATTATTTGATGTGGAAATTCTAATAATATGTCAACAGTGACTTTGTACTATATCCTATCCTTGTCTTGTAGATTCTGGCTCTGTTTCCATTTGATGACATCCAAATCTCCGGGAGGTCGGTGGTTGGAATGAAGTTTTTTGTTGAGTAAGGCTGCTGAATGAAAGGCTGAACTTTGAACTCGGATATAGTCTGGGGCCCTATCCCGGGGCTGGAACCTTGAATGAAAATCTTCATTTCAATTGAGGTTTTTATTACATATAGGCTAGTTTCTCCGTTTGTAGAATGTTTTAATCTCTTTGGTTATTTATATTTTCCAGGCAAATATGTTCACTCTTTACAAATTGTTTGTCATTCTAACAAAGAGGTACAAAGGCATAATTGACTCTTATCTGGACGGTGTTAATAATCAATATTTCTAACTTATTTGTTCAAGTTTTTTTGTTTTGTTTTTGTCTAGGAGGGTTGTGTTAAGCAGATGGAACCAGCTCACTAAGAGTGCCAAAACTATTTATAATTTTGTAATGTCCACAAAGAAACAAAATTCTGGAAATCTACCTCTTTTATCACATCTAAATGACAGACTCAAGCTCACATGCTTTGTTCTTCGGACCTTGTTAGAGCTGTGATTTGTTGTAATGAAGTAACAAATTTACCTTCTGTCTCTCGTTCCAAAGACAGGCTTTCTAATTCTATGGGATGTTATCACTATCAATACCAAAGGCAGGAAAATGAGTAGGCGGAAGTATCCACAAGAATAGCCACGCAATTATTTATTTATTTTTTTAAACTTTACAATGTCTTCCCTGCTTCTTGTTAAGGAAATTAATTACCCAAATAGAAATCTAATGTATAATGCAATGTTGTGTGACTTAGCTAATCTTAGATTGTGAGTTTTACTCTTTCATGCTGAAATAGCTGAAAGCATTGACTTTCCTGCTTAGTGCTTAGTTAGCGGTAAAATGTCTTGCTTTATTCGAATGACATTGCATTTACCCCTCTTATACACCATTGCAGATACATTGAGTTCTTGGTGTTTCGTGTAATTACGCTGGCTTGTCTAGTTATTGTAAGCAATTCAAAGCTCATCCTTAATTTTGTAATAAATTGTGTAAATTATATAAGTGCATTGTCTTTTTTTTTCATGAAGAGTTTTAGTTTGTGTTCATGGCTTACCATTTATAGCCAGACCATTCTACGATATGTACAATATAGACGGTAAACATTGCATAACACATACATGTTCCAACATACGACTAGCCCTTTGGGAAGATAGAAATTCAGCAGTACACCAACACCATTTAACATTGGCACAGGAGAAACAAGTATATACATTTATATATTGTATAAATTGTTTTTATTTGAGACCAAGACGCAAGGTCAATCAAGGGGAATCCACATTTTATTTTCAATGATTACATTTAGGTTATTATGAGTTCAGTGCATTCCTAACCCCAAGAAGAGTCTATAGTTTTGGCTGCCTCTGCAAGGTGTTTCTCATGTTTTCCTGTTCATGACTTCTTCCTTATAGCACCTTTAATACAATAAGGGTGAAAGGTCTGGAAATTCCACACAGCTGGTTCTCTTGCTCTCTCTCTCTAAGTCCTACCTATGCACAAGCCCAAGGCAAGATTAACTGAATAATAATGAGGCTTTTCAGTTGTCAAGTGATGCATTTCTTCAACAAAGCATTGGTACAGGAATACACTGTATTTCAAGAACCAGAATCATCTTTATTGTCACATTTTTTTAATAGTTTAACATTGTTTAATGCAATCAGACAGGACTTTTCTGTTTGGATAAATGGGCTGTCAAGGCCAGAAAGAAAGTTTTTTGCAACTCAGTGGGCGTTCCCGCATAACTTCCAGGTATGACGATGTCACACGCATACCCTCTATTAGCCTGGCTCCAGCCCTGAATCACTAGCCACGCCCATTAAGAAAATATGTTCTGGAATAATTAATTAATTATTAGTGTCAGGCTAAACCTGAATGGGACTGGGTGTTACAGTCCGTTTAAACAAAAGACTTGGGTGAGGCAATTGTATAAGTGCAGGCTGTGCAGCGAATTGGTGTGGCACCAGAGCCTGTCATTAGCGTGACAATGAACAAAGTTCATCCAAGACTCCATGACATCTCTGGTGTCCACCATTGGGCAGGTGATTCACAGGTTTCAGGGGCGCAGGGGCATTGATTGATTACCAGTTTGCAGAATTACAGTACATTTCAAGCACAACTCAATATAAAAACTGTTAACTGTGAGTTGACAACACTATAAAACCATTACACTTGTTTACAATAGGGCCCAACGCCCTCAATTCATCAAGACATTCAGAGACACAAAAATCCTCCTCCCTGAGCCAGGCCTGGTGGTGGGTGGAAGGGGCTAAGGGTTTCACTGGGGTCGTCAGCCCTCCATCTTCGGTGTTTCATTGACTAGGCCCACGACCAGTGGCGGAAGGTACAGTGGGTGCCCACCTTAGAGTAGCCTATATATTTTAAGGTGCCCACCCGCCCCGCAACTTATTATTATTGGCTTATTATTTTGCCAGTGGGTGCTTCTGCTCCTGAGCACCCACGGAGTTGACGCCACTGCCCACGACACCTGAAGAGGGTTCAACAGCAACTCCTGGCGTCCCAGGTGTGCCCGCCTCCGCCCCTATCCCCTTCAACCCCTCTGAATGACCTAGGCGTCATTTTGGTGCCCAGCTGTTGTCTCTCCTCCTGATCCAGAGCCACTGGCTTGCTCTTTCAGCATTGGATTGAATTATCTGAATTTGATCACTGACCTTGAGCTAATAAAAAAAGGGGGTAAAATCTGACACGTCTGCAATCTGCATCAGCATAATTAATTGTACTCTTCCACGCCGATAGGGGGCGTGGTGTTGCGCGGACGTTTGCTCTCCGGCCCTGGCATCCTTTTTGGCTTTGAGGAAGGAAGGGGAAGCTTCCTGCTTCTCTCAAGTGAACACACAGTCACACACACACACACACACACACAGTCACACACAGCTACAGGAGGAGGAGGATAAAGTTGAGGAGACAGAAAGGAAAGAGACGCGACGACTCGCCAGCAATAAGACATACCAATTATTAAAGCATTCCCTTCAAAAGTCCCGGAGCTTTGCGAGGCTTCATGCCCTGTTCCGGCGAGGTCGCTTGAGTCGTTCGGCGTGTTACGCCAGGTGACGGGCCACGGAGTGAGGGGGAAAAATGCCATCTTTTTCATGGAGGTAGGTACAGTAGTAGGAAGCTAACAACGTACTGTTGATGTTAATTTAAATGATTCATAGCGCGCATATTAACCACTCGAATGTTGTCCGTCTGGGACCTGGGCTGACTTTTAACCAGCACTTCCTTGCTTCCGAGTTGTCAGCCAGTCAGAGTATGTGCATATATGTATATTAAGAACAAACTGTACTGTCTAAAATGTGCTCAGTTTGCATCCACGGTACACAAAAAGTCTTATTAGCGGTTATTTGTCAACATCTTGTTTATTACGTTGAGTGAAAGTTTTAGCCGTCTACTTATTAGGCAGATTCGCTTGCAGTGTATGGGACGTTGTCAAACGGCAAAAAGGGATGTTTCACCCTTTCCATTTCTGTTGCTGAGTTGAAGTTCTGGATTTATTTCAGTGTTCATGGTCCATAGTCCACACTAAACGAATTCTGCAGTCTATTTATGTGGAGATAATTATTATTATCTTTGCATTTTTTTGCACCTCATGTGTTGGTACAGCAGTAGACAGTGTGAAGGCTTGTATGCAGTGTGGTGCGTTTCTTAAATGTAATAAGCTACTTGTTCAAAGCCCAGGTCATCATGCCAGTCTCTGCTGTGGCTTCGCTGCCCAGTCTGGAACTCTGGATCTGAGTTCCCACACAAAAGAGGCTCTGTGTGAATCATTTGAGCAGGCCTCCTGAGAGGAGGCCCTCCCTGTGAATGTGGTCCTTACACTGTGCCACGGCAGCAAAGAAGCTTAGTTTCTAAGTTTAACTTTAGACTCAGGTAGGTTAGGACGTTCGGAACCATATATACCCGGGTCTGGAGTCTCTGGACTGGACTCATGAGATTTCCAGACTGTTGCTCCCGGGAGATCTCATGGAGGCTGAAGATGCGGGGCTCACAACTACAAATGTTGGTTGGGGGGGGAAGCAGATTATTAGACTAATAGTAATCTATTGTTTCCAGGTGACTTTATGATTCCCGTCAGTTTATTACAGTCAATGTAGCATACAAGCACAAGTTTAGTCCCTCCACTGCCTGGCCTACCATCATTATTATCATAGTAACTTTGTTAACTAGTCTGGGCTGTGCTTCACTACTGCTTAACAAGAGCATCCCTACTCTGGGGCAATGTTCACCAAAATAGTAGATATATCACACCGTGTCGTGAGCTTGAAGTTCTGCAATTCTTTGGGGAAGAATTTGGTGTAGAGCATTTATCGCGCAGACGAAATGAACGCCTGGGTATCGAGGCTAGGTGTAGAGTGACTCCAAGAACAAAGTGCTTGTTAAAGTACTCCAGGTGGTGATGAGGTGCTCACAAAGTCAAAACGGGACGTGGTTCAAAAGCCTTTAATATGATGACAGACAGGTTATACTGACAACCAACCGGTTTCGACAAACAATGTCTTCCTCAGGTGTGGGTATCCACGCCCAGAGGAAAACATTGTTTGACAAAACCAGTCTGTGTCTAGTGGCATTTTTGTTGTCCTTAATATGTAAGTAGCCCTGCCCTGTCATCACATACCTTATTGCCTTGCTCGAGTGTGCTTGACGTTTTCCCATTTTCATCTATTAAGATTAGAGTGACTAATCTATTGATAGATAGATAGATAGATAGATAGATAGATAGATAGACAGACAGACAGACTTCTTGTCTGTTTATTACAGTCAATTTAAGATTACGTTTTGTCCCTCTGCTAGACCGCTACCCATGGCCCAGGCCCACCATCATCATTTACAAAAACTTTGTTAACTAGTCGTAAAACTTTGTAAAGTAGTCTGGCCGGGATGTGGTTCTCAACTGCTTAACCACTTGAACTGTATAGCACAACACGTTGTTACGTTGAAGTTCTGCTATTTTCGGGGAAGATTTGGTGTAGAGTGAAAGCTATGACAACTCCTTTTTACTAAGTATAGACGGTCTTGTGGTTAAAACGTATGTCTGTGATCCGACTTGTAAGTTAAGTACTATACCTTTCACGACTCCCTTTGGGTTGGGAAACACTACCCGCCAGTGTAGTGTTTCATTCCTTACCACAGAACATAAAAGTTTGCGTGACCCATTTAAATGACTACATTATATTAGATTATAGCATTTTTTAAATGTAGTGTATTTGTCTCATAAAGGTCCCATAAAGTTGGTAGAGAAGTATTACTAAATGCACTTTAAATAATAATAATAAATGTTACACTGAATAATTTGAGTGATTTTGAATACACTGAATAATTTGAGTGGGTTTACAGTTTTCCACTGGAGAGATTGCAGATACACAATGTGGCCCCAAGGAGTGGTCCTCTCCATGATTATCATGAAAGTTGCCCACCTCTGGTTTAATTATATTTAGGATATATTGTGATATGCCATGCATGGCATAAGTGTTGTCTTTTCCTGGTCACTTAAGCCCTTTATTAATAACGAGGTATTAAGTAAAAATGCTGTGATATTTGGTCTTGTTTCACACCAGCCCTATTATTGATGGTTATTTAGCAATTATTTGAGTTTATTTATTCCTTATTTGTTCACATTGCACAGTGTAAATTTCTGGTTGACATCATTCAAATGAAAGGCTAACATAATAATGTAGTAATATTAAATATTGTTTAATAAAAGCTATTTGTTTATACAAACCGGTACTCGGAAGGCTGCCTTCTTTAGTCATATCGGTGCACAATAGACCACACAGAAAAGTTATATTCATTCCAGCTAAAGAAAATCACTATATCACGCCAATAGTAGAGGTTAAACTAATCGATTATCTAAAAAAACCATATTGGTTGGGCTCTAATTTGTGTTGTTTTGCAGGGTTTGGCCTGGGCTGTTGCAGCTCTTCCTTCCTTCTGCTGTGGCCTCTGAGCAGCTATCGCTGCTGGACGGTTGGCACGATGTCTGGATCTTCCGTTTCTTACTCAATATTCTAGGATACTCCACCATCATCATCCCCGGCTTTCTACTCATTAGCTACTTCAAGCGCATCAATTATGTAGAAACAGGTGTGTAACAACTAAAAATAAATATAGTTACTTTAATAATGCAAGCCTTTTCTTTCTTTCTTTTGTTACTTGATACTAAAGGAAAGGTGGTGTGCAGACTGTGCACATTAGACCTCACCAGAACTAGTTAGTTGTAACAGTCAAAATGGCAGCACATTCTGCAAATAGGATAATGCCCCAATTCCGCTGGGCGTGGATTGGAAGCATTGCAGAAAGTAAGCAATACGGTAGCCGATTCTGTTCTGTATCCACTATGTGCTTGTGATTCCACCACAAGCATTTAAAGCGTGTGCACACGGCCGCTTCAGAAACACTCCCAGTGAGGATTGGAGTTGTGCCCTTGACATTCCAAAATGTACTTGTTACTGCAGTATGTGCCCATGAGTTGAGACATCAGGGTAACATGACAAGAGAACTTGCCTAGTTAAAAGGCTATTGATGGCACACACATTAAAGCTTTTCAAAAATGTTTTCCTTATTTGGAATACCATCTGTTACCACCATGTATTTTTCATGGATTTACTGCCTAACTGAAGTTTCTGAAAGTGCCAATTCAAAGTTAATTTGTCTTTTTATTTTTCTACTCCTTGCAGGCAGAGGTGTTTGCTACCCTCTCATAAAAGCTTGTGTGTTTGGCGCAGAAACAAAGACTGGTCTGTTGGATGATGTGTCGATAGCACCGAGGCTCGAGGCCGACTCTGGATCACCAGCTAGACAGGCCATAAAGTTAATAGTCTGTGCTGCAGGTCTTCAGGTTGGTTGGTTGATTAATTGAGATTGAGATATTGACAGAAATGCAGCCATATACCGGTACATTATCTATAATTATTATTGTAAAGGATAAAACAAAAAAGCTTGAGAGCTTATTACCATTGTGGTCCTTTGAGTTTCTTCTTTTGCCTCTGTTGCATATCTTTGTTTATCTCAGCATTAACCCACCCACTTTTATTGATCAGGATATAGTACCATTCATGGACTACCATGAAAGCCCTTACAACTCCGCTCTACAACTCTCATCTCTTTCTAGATATCGTACCTAACATGGGGGGTCCTCCAGGAGAGGGTTATGACGCGGTCATACGGAGAAAACGCGGTTGAAGGCGAGGGTGAGCAGTTCAAGGACTCCCAGTTCTTGGTGTTCATGAACCGCATCCTTGCCCTGACTGTGTCGGGGCTGTGGTGCGTTCTGTTCAAGCAGCCACGGCATGGAGCGCCTATGTACAAGTACTCATTTGCCTCGCTCTCCAACATACTGAGCAGCTGGTGCCAGTATGAGGCCCTCAAGTACATCAGCTTCCCCACCCAGGTCCTCGCCAAGGCCTCCAAGGTCATCCCCGTCATGCTGATGGGAAAGGTCGTCAACCGCAAGAGCTACGAATACTGGGAGTACTTAACAGCCGCACTGATCTCTGTGGGCGTTAGCATGTTCCTGTTGACCAGCACAGCCAACAGCCACCCGGCCAACGTTACCACCTTGAGTGGTGTCGTCATCCTCGTTGGCTACATCGTCTTCGACAGCTTCACATCCAACTGGCAGGACAACCTTTTCAAGTACAAGATGTCTGCAGTGCAGATGATGTTTGGCGTTAACCTGTTCTCTTGCCTGTTCACTGTGGGCTCGCTGCTGGAGACAGGCGGCCTCTTCGACGCTCTGGGTTTTATGTCACGCCACTCTGAGTTTGCCTTTCACGCCGTCCTGCTGTCGGTGTGCTCGGCATGTGGCCAGCTCTTCATCTTCTACACCATCAACCAGTTTGGCGCCGCCGTCTTCACCATCATCATGACACTGAGGCAAGCCATTGCCATCCTGCTGTCGTGCTTCCTCTATGGGCACGCTGTCACGTGGGTGGGTGGCCTGGGCATAGGCGTGGTGTTCCTGTCGCTCTTCCTGCGGGTGTACGCACGCAGCCGCATGAAGACAGGCCGGAGGTTGGCACAGCCGCCGGTGCAGAAAGTGTAGCGGGGAACTAACTGATAAGAGACTGGAATACAATTGGGAACTGATGCCCACGTTTTCTGTGGTGCTTTTCTTCTTGTCTACCTTTTGTGTTTGTGGTACGGTTTTGTTTTGCCATGGGTTTCTATTTTCTTTATCAAAAAGATGCAGAAAGGGATTCTGAATTTTGGTTTCACACCAAGACACCCTCCAGGTAACATGGGATTTTTCTAATCAACAATTCCCCTTACGGCCTGTAAATTATTTTTAATTTACCAACATACTTGGCTTTTGAAGCCACTTAAAACCTACTGTGACAAGATGTCTGCATTTTAAGGGATATTGATGGAGCCAGAATTCCATGAGCAGTGTTCTGCTCTGTTTTTGTCAATGTGTGTATGTATATATATATATACAGCCTTGTTGAACAAAAATGCAAAAATTAACTTTTCAAACTTTCAACAATGCATGTCATGATAGTGTAAAGTGACACATGAGTCAGCCATCGGATTTTGCTGACTAACAAAGTGTTTTTCTGAATCCTTTAGTTGCTACTCCCTCATCAACTGAAGCAGGTTACTGGGAGCAAGTTGATGCTGCCTGGGTATGGGAATTTCCCTTCATTGCAAAGAATTAACAAGCAAACCCAATACAATGTTCTGTAACATTTTGTTACACCTCATTATCAAATCGTTTCAACAACTCTTGTGCCCCACCACTAATATGAATTATTTTCTGCAGGTCTTAAAACATCTATATAGTTTAATAAATGCTATTGTGCTATTGTTTTATTTTGAAATTAAGGGGAGGATAATCCCTTGAGTTGCAGCAACTCCTTTTCAAGGGGGTCCTCTCGTTCCCAATTAATGACTAACGACACTAAACACAGTTATCACGAATAACTCGTGTCAATATTTAGTTACATTCACAGCCACACGTCATGTCGTCTTGAGCACAATTCAGCTTCAAAACAGATATTTCACACAGAGATGTCACATGAATGAATGTGTATATTTCTTTCCGTGCATTAACATTTGTTTGATTACATTAAATGGCCTCAGTCATCTTCAGTATTTAAACAGATGTCCCCTCCCTCTGTACACATTAAACAAAGACTGCAGTTCCTGCAGATTTCCACAGTACTCCGGTGGAAAAGCAAATAACCCGATATCTTGGTGTTTATGTCACAATTCATCAGGTTGTCTGGGAGACTAATCTCCTGATTTCAGCCACATCAAATAGCAAGCTAACCTTTTGATCATCATTACAACTAAAAACGTACATTTACATCATTATAATGCCTTTTGTTTGCAATACATATACAGTACTGTATACGATGACTATAATGTCTTATAAATTACTTGCCGTCTGTCAGGACATTTGAAAGGGTGTTTTTGCACTGACGGAACCAAATGCAGCAACTAAATGAATGTGGCATTACCAGCCTTGTCATCGGCTAAATGAAATTCAGAAATTTCATTAGACACCTTGATTATATAATTGCCCTCAGTGGCATGCAAAATTGCAAATGAGCTTTGTTCCAGTCAGTCTTCAAAACAGATCCATGTTTTCATTTAAACCTCGTACAAAAAAAGAAATCTGTCAATATACTGTATAGTGTATACCATAAAGACATTTCTTCTAATTTTCATGTCCATTAAGTGCTTTGAAAAAGACTGCTATCCTGTCTACTTTTGCTCTTTGATGTGAATGTTTGTAGGAGGACTGAATGGGTGATGTTTAATTGTTGATGCCTTAGTGGTATCTTAAGAATGTTATATAGCATTGCGTGAGAGGGGTTAACAGAATGCATATAGGGAAATGAAATGTTTCTGGTACTTTTTTTTTATCATTGTAGTATTTCCTCTAGTAAACACTTATTAATGACATACATTAAATTAACTTAAATTAACTCAAGTGGTTTGATTTTATTCATTTACTTTTGTATTCTGTTTTTGTTCATCAAACTGAGGATTTATTTTTTGTGTGTGCGTTTTCTTTAACCCGGTTTTCAGCAGGGAACTTCCCCATACCTCTAATTTGTAATTTGTCATGACGCAAGAGTTCCTTCGTCCTCTTCAATAATGGAGAGATTTGGGGGGTTAAAGGAGGCTGCAGAGGCAACCCTCTGCTTTCTGCCCGAGAACACTAGTCACTCTGTGTTCTCAGTCTGACTGAGGATGTCCGGTGTTACTGTTACCAGCTGAGCCCCTGTTTGTTTCTTTGCTTTATTTTTCCCAGGTTATAATTAACAATACTACACTCACTACTGTGAGCTGGTTGCCACTAGATTGCCATCCTGGAAAAGATGGAAGCCCAGCCAGGATGACCACCCCAGACCTAGGCTCCGACAAGACTACCTAACCTAAGTTATAACCACATAACCCCCCCCCACACACACACACAAAGCATGGGTGGTTGTCCGTGGCATCTTGCTCAAGGGCACATTGGTTTTGTAGTGACTGCAGATTTGTTCACTCATACACTTTTTACATTTGTTCAAACCATCAGCTTTCTGCATACAAGCCTGCTCTTCCAAGCTTGAGGTCACTGGTGCAATTATTTTCCTTTCTATTTTATTTTACTATGCATGTGGAACAGAAAAATAATCTACAGTGTTTCACAATCGCATATGTTAATCATAAAGATTATTTCAGTGGGTTGTGCACCTTCGTTCTTGTAGTATTCTGTGTCTCTTATCTGTAGATCTAGTTTCCTCTCCATATACTGTGGGTGGTATGCTGTTGTATAGCAGTGGTTCTCAAACATTTTCATGTCAAGGAGCCCCAGAATATGTATTTGGCCGAGGACCCCCCATCTCAAAATATGTTGTTTCAGGGACCTCCCAGAAGCAAATATAAGAGTAAAAAATGTTTGCTGTGAACGAATATATTCAAAGATTTGCAATAATTTTTCTAAAATAGCAGATCTACAAGCTCGTAGCACGGCTATGCCGCGCTATGAGCTCGTAGATCTGCTATTTTTCAACAGCTAAAGTTTAAACTAATGGTTAAAGTGGTTAAAACTATGAGGTGACACAGTACTCAGGTCTAAATAATGGATTAACATTTGATCTAAGACCTTTGCTGCCATGCATGTGGTGCATTGTTGGGAGTACATGACATACACCTCCACCATGAAGCCTGCAAGCAAAAACCTTTAGACACACAGTCCTGGGTAGAAAACAAGCTCATCAGAAAATTACACAATAGTGAATAGTTCTGCCCTACAATTTGATCATGTGAACAAACAAAACATGTTTAACTGACTTACCCGGTATCTCATATGTACCTGTATCTCACCTAACAGAGTGCAACAATACAGACCTAACCTGACTGCCAGATGGGGTGGTATTGATTATGAAGCAATTAAGCGTCTCTTCCACCTGACGGAGTCGGGTTACAGGTACTACAGACTGTTACAGCTGTTAAAAGGCTGACCATGTTAATCCAGGTGAGAGATTCTTTTATTTCACATGTTCAAACCATGTACGATAGTGTGGGAATGGCATCTTTAAGCCGTGTTGACTGCAAAACCAGGTGAAACATTTGTACAGTCATTAATTGTAGTTCCTCTGTGGCAGAGGTCAGTCTGACACGTCTGAAGTCTCTAACTATCAGTTTGACTACACAGTGTGTCAGTGTGTAATCGTGTAGGCAGGAGGGAGACTCCCACACGTGTTAAACTCTTATGAGAACAGAAATGCTTTGCCAACCCTGCAACCCCTAAAATTTACACAGATCTCATGGACAAAAAAAATTGCCTAGACTTTTCTGTTGAGGATGTGCATGCGTAAATGTATCTGCTTACATATTCATAATACACATTGCAACTGATTTGGACAATTCTAATTTAGATTGATTAGAACGCCTAAATCATCACTGTTTTGTCATGTCCAGAGGCTCAACACAACTGTCTATTATGATATTTTTTTTACAGCACTGTGTGCCTCCGACAATTAATAAGCTTTATGTTGATGCAGATTTTTCTTTTCCAGCAGCACTTGGCACCTGCCCACAGAGCGAAAACTACACAGTGATGATTTAGGCCAGGGATACTCAAATAGATTTACCTGTGGGCCACATTACAAAAATGGCAAGGGGCCAGGGGCCAGTAGATAAAATTACGACATTAATGATACTTGATAACTTCTCTCTTTCAATTGCTTTATTTTCGCAAAATGTATCAAAGTACAATGTGCATGCACACAATATGTAAATAAATAAATGTGTTACATTTTCTTGCATAAACACAAAGAGCTGTTTCCATAACTGCACAAATTATTGCACATAACATGAGTAGCTGTTATAATAACATAATAACATAACATGAGTAGCTCTTTGCCTGCCTGCCTGCCTGCCTGTCTGTCTGTCCATGAGTAGTTATTTGTCTGTCTGTCAATGAGTAGCTGTCTTACTGTCTGCCTGTCTATGAGTAGCTGTCTGCCTGCCTGTCTATGAGTAGCTGTCTGTCTGCCTGCCTGCCTGTCCAATTGTCCATGAGTAGCTGTCTGTCTGCCTGTCTGAGTAGCTGTCTGCCTGCCTGCCTAATTGTCCATGAGTAGCTGTCTGTCTGCCTGTCTATGAGTAGCTGTCTGCCTGCCTAATTGTCCATGAGTAGCTGTCTGTCTGCCTGTCTATGAGTAGCTGTAAATGGTGAAATGGTGCATTTATATAGCGCCTTTATCCAAGGCGCTTTACATAGATTGTGCATTACATTCACCCATTCATACACCGATGGCAGCGGAAACCATGCAAGGCACCAACTAGCACATCGGGAGCAATTAGGGGTTCAGTGTCTTGCTCAAGGACACTTCGACAGTAACTCTGGGGGAGCCCGGGTTCGAACTGGCAACCTTGCGGTTCCCATCCAGGCACTCTACCCCTGAGCCACCGCCGCCCCTGCTGTCTGCCTTCCTGCCTGTCTGTCCAATTGTCCATGAGTAGCTGTCTGTCTGTCTATGAGTAGCTGTCTGCCTGCCTGCCCAATTGTCTATGAGTAGCTGTCTGTCTGTCTATGAGTAGCTGTCTGCCTTCCTGCCTGTCCAATTGTCCATGAGTAGCTGTCTGTCTGTCTATGAGTAGCTGTCTGCCTTCCTGCCTGTCCAATTGTCCATGAGTAGCTGTCTGCCTGCCTGTCCAATTCTCCATGAGTAGCTGTCTGTCTGCCTGTCTATGAGTAGCTGTCTGACTGCCTGCCTGTCCAATTCTCCATGAGTAGCTGTCTGTCTGTCTGCCTGTCTATGAGTAGCTGTCTGCCTGCCTGCCAGCCAGCAAGTTGGTTAACAGAAAATAAATTGTTATGGCTGAGTAAAATAAAATAGAATAAACACAATTTGCCTGAAAATAGATTACCCAGCTATGACCTTTTTCATGAAAAGTAGTGATATGGCTGACTGAGTAAAATAAAACAATCTATATAATATTATATAATATATAATCAAGGTGTCCGCAATTTCCGCAATTTCCATTTCCACCATTACAATTTCCGCAATTTCCATTTCCAACTATTAATGGCAGCTGGGTTTCAATCATTCAAATAAAATAGAATTCTGTCCGTTTAGCTATAAAATTATGTCAGGGAATAGGGATACACAGTATATGTCTTTCATTTGCGTTGCATCTCCCCCCCCCCCCAAGCTTTTATTTTCGTTCGAGTAATAGTACAACTCTAATAGTATTACTTATAATAATGTAATTAAAGATAACTTCATTCAGATTTATTAATAATTAATTATTAATTATTATAATTCAGCAATAGGATTTTCATGAGTGGTCCATAATCAAGGTTTTAAATAATTCACGCACAATTGAGAAAATATGAAAGTACAGAAGAAAATGAACTTTTACAAAATATTCGAATTCATTGACAGCTGTAGTTGTTCAGTCAACTACTGGCTTTCTAGTACTGTTGGTGCAATGAGGCCTCCTAGTGGTTAAGAGTGCAGGATATTTTTCTCAAAACTAGGTAGTTGTGTAATATACTACTAGAAAAGATGAGTCTAGTCTCAAGAGCTCAAGTAAAACCTTTCGTTTCAGTTCTTATACGGCCACCAAAAATGTGCTCAGAACACTGCTGTTAAAACCATGTTCATTTCCCTCATGTTCAAGGTTTATGCAGTCAAAACTCACAAGTAGCCAAGTACAACATGAGGTTAGGGTATTACATCTTTAATTCTTTCGCAGAACAAAAAAAAAATCTTACAGACAAGCCTGAACTCAGGCAACAGAACCTTGCAGTCCACTCCATGCAGCGTGCAATGTGGCACATGAGCAGAACCCAGCAGAACCCTCAGGACAGTTTGATAATGGAATGTTCCATTCCCCATGTTCACATCTACCAGTCCCAACATTTTACATTGTGCAACAGGGTACTTTAGGAAATGCGTTGGTCACCATGAACTTGTTTTTTTAAGTAATATACAGCAAAAATTGAAACCTTTTCTAAATCTTGCAGAGTAAAGCTCTAGACAAGAGAGCATACACTGGTCCACTGGACGACATGTTGTACAATATTTGTCTTTTTTTTTTTATAACCAATAACATAGTTTCTCCCTGGGTTTTTAACAGGGAAAATTTAACCGGTACAATTCAATTGGAAAAAAGGTTAGGCTAAGAGCTGAGGTGGTGCTTAATCCACTTCTTCCATACGAGATGCATCATCATCGTCACCCTCTAGCGGTGGGATCACATCTGGCGCAGCTGCAGAACTGGCCTCCTCCACAGGCACATCATCATCGTCGATGCCTACAGGTCAATAAGCATGGAAGAAATTGATTAGGAACGGCAACCAAACTCAAATCTGCATTCAACACCACAATCTAGTGGCGTGGAATACACTATGGTACGTTAAACACACATCTTCATTGTATACATACATGTCTAAATTCCAGGAATCTGAATATCTGTGGGTCAGTCTCAATATGTCCAAATACTGACAGACTTCATGCATGTTTTTCTCCCAGTCAATCAGTGCTTACCCAGGCCAAGCTTGATCATCCTGTAGATGCGGTTGGAGTGTGTCTGAGGGTCGTCCAGGGAGAAGCCTGATGACAGCAGGGCGGTCTCAAACAGCAGAATGACCAGGTCTTTCACAGCCTTGTCATTCTTGTCGACATCAGCCTTCTGCCTGAGGGTCTCCACGATGGGGTGGTCTGGGTTGATCTCCAAGTGCTTCTTGGCCATCATGTAGCCCATGGTGGAGTTGTCTCTGAGTGCCTGGGCCTTCATGATCCTCTCCATGTTTGCTGTCCAGCCGTAGGTGCTGGTCACAATGCAGCAAGGGGACGAGACCAGTCTGTTGGACACAGTCACCTGGGAGAACAAGGTGAGACGTTTACAAGAGGGAATAAACTTGTGCGCCAGATTGTCTTTTGTACAGACCAAAGTGTTTGTAAATTAAGCAGATACGGGCAACTTAATCATGCTGGTTGGCTACGTTAGATCTCAAACCTGAAATACCATGTATTAAATTAACAAAAAGCTACATGCTTATATACTGTACTTGGCTGGCAAATGGTTTGAATTTGCAAATTCAGCACTCAACTAAGTTTAAGGCATCTAATATGGTTCTATGACAAAGAATTCTGTAGAGCTGCAAAAATGGATTCTCTTTGAGATTATTCAATTAATTATCGAGAAGAGCAGGTTTTCCCCTTCCATTCTTTACACATGCAAAAGTAATGAAAACAGCATATAGACAAGTTCAATGCATCGTTTAGAGATTGGCCTTGTTCACTAGTTTTTTAAACTGAATCTGTAAATGTTAGTTCGTTTAACTTTCACTCCTACATTTCCGCAAAAAATTTCACTCATTAGTTTTGCACAATCGACTCACCAGATGCAAGTTTAAACAAAAACACCCCACACATTTTGTTAGAATGTCATGACAAACCATACAATTTTAATTCCACAATTTCTTGTCTTCTACCAGTTTGCTACATGTATCTCACACACACGGTCCTGGGAACACACTAGTCACAGCAGGATTGCTTCTCACAAACCTAAGGTATAGCCAGGGTGCGCGCGCACACACACACACCATTCATTTGAGTCTATATAGGGGATGCTCAAAGCTACACCAACAACTCACCAGATTTTATTTTAGGCTGAATTATGGCACCTGTTAGCAACAATTAAAAGGGGGGGGGGGGGAAAACCTTTAAACTGCAGTACTGAATTCTTAGACGTTGAGGACCAGACCCAAAGGATAAAAGTAACAAGTAATATATCAAATTAATTAGAGCCCGACTCTATATACCGATCTTTCAACGTTTCCATTTTATATAATTTGGGCATGTCAGTTTTCAAAAATAGACGATCTACAGGCTTACCAACACATCACGTTGTAAGCTTGTAGATTGGCTATTAAGGCTTGGACATTTAATTTTTTTTAAAGTAGTTAGAAAATCTTGCCCTTTTTCAAAGCATCGATCAAAATACTAATTTTGACTCGGATCTAAATTGAATGGCTTCTCATAAAATCACCAACCTTCTCCACTTTCTTGTCAAGGATCTCCTTCATGAGTTTGCAGAGGTTCTCAAACTTGGTCTTGTCCTCATCCATTTTCTTCTTCTCCTCCTCGTCCTCAGGGAGCTCCAACCCCTCCTTGGTAACAGAGACCAGGGTCTTGCCGTCAAACTCCTTGAGCTGCTGGACACAGTACTCGTCGATGGGTTCCGTCATGTACAACACCTCGAAGCCGCGTTTGCGCACACGCTCTACAAAGGCAGAGTTGGCCACCTGGTCCTTGCTCTCACCTTGATGGGGGGGGGGAAAAGTAAGCACGTTTGCAAAAACATGTGTGAGACAGTATATATGCATATTATTTTCCCCCTTAAGTTCAGGAAAGTACAGCTGAAAAACTATATCAAAGCTGAACAAAAGGCAAAGACTAACCAGTGATGTAATAGATAGACTTCTGGTTTTCCTTCATGCGACTGAGGTACTCTGAGAGGGACGACATCTCATCACCAGACTGGGAGGTATGGTAGCGTAGTAGCTCAGACAGCTTCTTACGGTTTTGAGAGTCCTCATGGATGCCCAGCTAAGAAGAAAATGATGAGTACACAGGAACTTTAGGCCAATAATTATTCACCATGCTCCTTTAGCTGAATTAGCCATTAAAAAGATGTAGGTGCCCCCAATAGATCACATAATTTGCTCCAGTTGGAAACAAAAGCCAGGGGTGAGATGGGAAGACATCGATTGCAGATACATTTTAAAATAATTTTACCTTCAGATTTTTGGAGAAGCCATCGTAGAACTTCTTGTAGTTCTCCTTGTCCTCAGCCAGTTCAGCAAAGAGCTCCAGGCATTTCTTGACGATGTTCTTGCGGATCACCTTGAGGATCTTGCTCTGTTGTAGCATCTCTCTGGAGATGTTGAGGGGCAGGTCTTCAGAATCCACCACACCACGTACAAAGTCTGGAGTGGAGAATACCACCAGGCTCATTATACACCAAATAAAGACATCTGAACAATGCTGCACTTCTGTGCCCAAATGTGACAGAGGAACCACCAATTGTTTTGCTCAGTTTCAAAAACAGAATTATAGGAGGGAGACCCACACACTGCCACTTGCTGGTTCTGAACCAGCAAGTGGCAGTGTGCAGGGGTCTCCCTCCCTCTTCCCATGTTTACTGCCTTGTCACCAACGCACCTGCTCTAAATAAGAACCGGGTGTGCGGAAGTCCGCTCTTCATAAATAACAGAATACAAACAAATATAAACACTTTTCTTTCTACGTCACCCTTGTTTTGATGGTAGCTGGACCCTTTGTTTAGAGCACAAACAGAGGCAACAAAGTCTAGTCTATGGACATTGGTTTGTTTAAAGCACAAAAGATTCACTTACTCAGGTACTCGGGAATGAGCTCTTCACAGCTGTCCATGATGAAGACCCTCCTGACGTACAGCTTGATGTTGTTCTTCTTCTTCTTGTTCTCGAAGAGGTCAAATGGTGCACGGCGGGGAATGAACAACAGGGCTCGGAACTCCAGCTGGCCCTCCACAGAGAAGTGCTATAAGGGGATGGGGAAGACGAAAGCTTAAATGTGTGTCTCACACACACAGAGCAGACGTAGAATACGCACATCGACAGGCTGGGTGCTGGACTAAATAAACTTCAGTAGGTATTGGATGGAGCCCGCACACCACAGGTATAAGAAAGACGTTCTTTATTGAAATACTGACAACGTTTCGATCTATTTGATCTTCATCAGGTCATCGTCTCTCACACACACACACACACCAAGAAATTACCTTGACAGCCAGGTGGTCCTCCCAGTCATTGGTCAGACTCTTGTAGAACTCTCCATATTCCTCGTTGGTGATGTCATCAGGGTTCCTGGTCCAGATGGGCTTGGTCTTGTTCAGCTCCTCCTGGTCGATGTACTTCTCCTTGATCTTCTTTTTCTTCTTCTTGTCCTTGTCCTTCGAGTCTTCCTCATCGTCTGAGCCTACGTCCTCGATTTTGGGCTTGTCTTCGCCATCTTCCTTCTCTTCTTTCTCAGCCTTCTCCTCCTCAGCCTCGTCGTCGCTGATCTCCTTGTCGCGCTCCTTCTCCACCTGCACGGCGAGAAGTGAGGAGACATTAAACTTCTCTGTATTGCATTTCATTTGGTAAGTGTTCTGTTGCTGACAAACGTTGGCCGTGCCATTTAGTCAGATACTCACAAACAAGGTGATGGGGTAACCAATGAACTGAGAGTGCTTCTTGACAACCTCCTTGATCTTCTTCTCCTCTACGTACTCTGTCTGGTCATCCTTCAGGTGCAGGATAACTCTTGTTCCACGGCCAATGGGCTCACCTGAGAACAGAGTTGAAAACCATTTGTGAGCACACGTGCATTCAATGCTACCCACCAATGGATAAGCTCTACCCACACCCCCTAGACCTAGAGGATATTTACATCAGTAAACTGTCTGATGCCTTGCAGATTTGCAGTAGCCCTTCCAGATATGAAATAAATTATAAACGGAAATTATTACTCATGTTACAGCATGGCTCTGTAGGAGGCAAATCAGAGCTAATCTTGCCAACTGCCAGACCTCACAATTGTTGTAAAGTACTGATAACGGGTACTGCACTAGTTTCTTAAAATGAATTAATATAATTCACTTCCTTGGCCTACTGGCAGAATGCACTAGAAACTTGGCACCGGTCAGTCCAGAGTAGTAGAAACCAAACATATACAAGATACATACCAGTGTCAACCTTGACTGTAAATGAGCCCCCAGCAGAGGATTCCCAGATATACTGTTCGTCATCATTGTGCTTAGTGATGACGGTCACCTTCTCGGCTACCAGGTAAGCAGAGTAGAAACCAACACCAAACTGACCAATCATGGAGATGTCAGCTCCAGCCTAAGAGACAAAAATATCATTGTACCCCAGTGAATAACACTTTATTGCAGACTAGGATGATGCATAATCTTTAAATTGAACTGCAATGCATATTCTACACTAGCTTTTTAGTAACTGCAAATCAATCGCCTTCTGGGATTATGTCTCGTTTGCTACTCTGATGTACCTGTAGGGCCTCCATGAAGGCCTTGGTGCCAGATTTTGCGATGGTACCCAGGTTGTTGATCAGGTCAGCTTTGGTCATACCAATACCGGTGTCGGTGAGGGTCAGCGTACGCTCGACTGTGTTGGGGATTACATCAATCTTTAGGTCCTTGCCAGTGTCCATTTTGGTGGGGTCTGTAAGACTTTCATAGCGGATTTTGTCCAAAGCCTAAAAAGACAAAATCCAAATAGAGAAAAATATTAATATTTGTAAACATGTTGCCGTTTTGTTTTCCAGTGAATGATATCGATATGTGTATTACAAATCACAGTAGTAAATACAGAATTAACAGATAACCTTGCCAGTCCCTACATTGGCTAAAATACGCAGGCGTTACAAATACTCGTGCAATACTTACATCAGAGGCATTGGAAATCAACTCCCTAAGGAAGATCTCCTTGTTGGAATAGAAGGTGTTAATAATCAGGGACATCAGCTGAGCGATCTCTGCCTGGAAGGCAAAGGTCTCAGCCTCCTCCTCTTGGCGCATTTCTTCAGGCATCTAAATTCAGAAGACAATGATTTAGTTAAAAAGATGGTAGTTATCTGATCTGAGCCACCAATATATAGTCTGTTAATTATTAATACATTACATGGCGATAGGATTGATGGGAAATACTACTTCAGTCGGTTGAGTGAATTCCATTTTAGAAAATGTTGTATAAGAATAGTTTAATCTGACTAGTAACTACTAGAGCAACATTGTGTGCGGGATGAACTAAATCATTCACTCTTATCCACGCCCCATTACGCAACCTTGGCTGCGCTGCACTCCCATAAGCATCCACTATCAGCGGAAGTAATATACTAACCAACATGGCGTCGTCTACACAGACGATGATACAGACAATGGATGCCGAAAGCACGTGTTGGGTCAGGGTCGGGTGAACAATACACAAACGAAGTCACTTCTGAGAAGTGGTTTTGGTGCGGGTTCGTCGACTGAAGCAGTGCATACCACAGGCGTCCTCCGGAGAGGCAGACGTGGGATTTAACTCGCTCTCAAAACTGCCCAACAGAAAATAACTAATCACATGCTCACGTCGGGGCGCACTGCACGACGTCGTGAGCTTGCAGATCAGCCACTCTTCGGCGAGCGAGCGACACCGTCGTGCGACAGGGTATGAAGGCACAGTCGTTCACAACGACTTTGTACCGATGCGAGACATGACGTTTTTAGTGCGGTGACTATTATACAACATAATGTAGTTGGAAGTCTCAATATTCACGAGTCACGGCACCATAATGTTCTGGTTAAGAACATGGTGGATTTTTTTTGTGTCACGTTCTAAGCAAAAACTGCGATTCTGACGGTACGACAAGGCCACATGTAGGACGAGAAATGAGCTATATAAAGCAGCCTCCCTCCGCGGGTCATTCTAAGAACACATCCTGAAAAGTCTGTAACGGTGATGTGATATATATGGAGGTCAAATGTGCATTTGAAGTGCTAAATGAGAGGTTGTGGTGCCGTCAGTGTCACCCATCTCTCTGCCTTGCCGCAAGACAACACTGGTGTTGGCCTATGCACATTGCGGCATCATGCCAATTCCTTTGATTCGGATGGGTATAGTTGCCAGTCACCATTTGAAGACTAATGTAAATTGAAAATGTAAGTGTTATTTTGATGCTCTCGTTAAACACGATGCGGTCATAATTGTGACTGGCCTTTGGTCCCAAAACAGATTTCCTTGCCTCGAGGCTTGTCCTGATTTATAACAATAAAAACACACACGCAAACAGAACACATACAAAAATGTCCTCTTACAAAGCCACACAATCGTCCACGTACCTTGTAAAACGTTCCGTTGACTATTCTTGAATAAAACGCCACCAATTTGATAGTCCCCTCTGCTCTCTGACGCAGGGAAATTGAAAGGGACTTCCTCTTAAAAGACGGATATCTTTATATGCCGTGCGTTTTCAATGTGCATATCCATCCGCGCGCATCTCCACACTGTACCATTCCACCTGCAGCTAGTCTGACTGGGATCTACTCACTCTGCAGGTTGCACATCCGCTCTAGGGCGGACACGGAAACCTCTCGTGGTGCATGCTTGTCATGTGTATTTAAATGACCACCAGATCATAATACAGTAGGCGGAGGGCTCTACAACGGATCGGAAAACTGAGGAATAAACAGAAACCAGTGTATGTAGTCAGTCTGTCTGATGAAAACCAGACCTGAAAGAAACTTGAAAGAATGTATGAAATATGAATATAACAAGACCAAATGTTGGTGGGGGAAGTAACAAGTGGTTTATGCATAGAGTATTGTGTTTATGTCGAGATTTTTGGTCAGTTTTGAACATGACCTATTCTTACATTCTTATATTTGGATTTTGGTCAAACCTCAAAGTCCGGATTACTGACATAAAGTTGGATAAATATGGAGTTTCGCAATAGATAACATTCTTACAAATGATATTGCGCCCACAATGTTTAATCTGTGGTAAAATTAGTAGATGGTGTGGGGCTAGTTTTTAACCCGGCGGAATAATATGTTCAGACAAGCGGGTGTACTGCGTTCCTTCCAGCACTTTCCATGAAAAACCCGCCTAAAAGTGACGTCACTGACTTGTCAATTACAGCCCAACCCCTCGCAACAGCTCCAGAGCCAGGCAACAACACAGCAGCTGTCATACATTGTACAAAATACTATAGCAACCAAACCGCAACTGAAAACAACAAACCTGTGGGAAATAAAAGCAAATTATGACATTGTAATGTAAAAATAATATTAATAAAGAAATACAAAATCATTGAACACTGACTGAACACTAGTAGCCTGACAAGTTCATTCAACAAAGTGATGCAGTTGCACCATGCACGAAGTAAATATACATAAAGATCACACAAATAGTTCTAGCCTCTAGGTAAACCTACAGATAAACCCAGTTTGATTTATTTTGCGTTATACTACCTTTTAGCCTAAATTGATTGATAGATAGATTGAATTTCTTTATTTGACACTGACAGTATACATATTGGGGAGGCTACATTTCAAACGAAACGCACAAGTCAATCAAAAACGGTTACTTTGTACACAGGATCCACCATTTTCAATTCATCAGAACATTTAGAGACCTACAATTTGTACAAATATACACTTATATTAAAAAAAACAGGAAATCATCATATAAAGAAAGTTAAAAGGGGCTAAAACCTTAGGTTAAAACTTAAAACATGTACAGTATACGGGGAGGGGTGGGGGGAGCTCAGACTACATTTACAGGGGCCAGTTTCGAATTGCGCTTTTTGAGAGCATATATATATATATATATATATATATATATATATATATATATATATATATATATATATATATATATATATATATAACCTAAGGTTTTAACCCATTTTAACTTTCTTTATATGATGATATCCTGTTTTTTTTAATTTATATATAAGTGTATATTTGTAGGTCTCTAAATGTTCTGATGAATTGAAAATGGTGCATCCTGTGTTGTAAACGTTTTTATATTGACTTGTGCGTTTCGTTTGAAATGTAGCCTGACCTTATGCATACTGTCAAATAAATAAATTCAATCAATCAATCAATCAATCTATCTATCTATCTATCAATCAATTTAGGCTAAAGGTAGTATAACACAAATTAAAGCAAAATGAGTTTATCTAGGTCCAACTATTGCGTGCGTGCGTGCGTGCGTGCGTGTGTGTGTGTGTGTACAGTGGTTGATCCTCTGCTTCTTGGTGTTAGTGACCATAGTAGATCTATGTTAGTGACTATCGCGCAAATCAGAGACGGAAAACAAGCGCACTCCACTGACTGCTGTCGTCATCACTCGTAGACGCAGTTCTGAGTTCTGAGTTTGCGTCAACGATTTGAGGCCTGCGGTTAGTAGGCGCCTAGCTCGTTGAACACAATTTAAGCGTTTCATTAAGGATAACTCGTTCATAACGACCTTTTTTAAAATCATTTATTTCTGGGTACATACATAAGGTACGTATAATTCTGCGCCTGAACTGGCCTTTAGAAAGGTACTTGGGAGTCTTTACTTTGTATAACGCAACGTTAACGTTAGCTTAGCTTATCGTTAAACTGTGCCGGGTGGAACTCCTTTATAGCTCTATGGGTGGACCTCGCTAGCCATGACATGAGTTGCTTGCTTCTGGCTGGTTTTAGTTACTTTAATAATGAGTTTTAATCAATTTGTGTAATGTTTATCTCTCTATAGGCCTATCACATTTAATGCAACAACAAAAAACAAACCTCAACGGTAGGCCTTTGCCTCGCAGACCTGGATAAAGTTATTAATAGGAAGTTACAACTGCGTAACAAACTTGGCGAATGGATTTCAGAATTACCTGCCATTAATGCATTATTTGTGTCATCTGAACAAAAGTAACCAAGCAATTTGAATTTATACATATTTCTTCAACTTTATTGCTGAGTGTAATAACACTGTAATGAGATGTGAGGTAAACACGTGGGGTTTGCTTCAAGACTACCATTGCTTCTCTTTGTTTTTATCAGGTTGGTCTCCAACACAACAAGGATGTCCTTCCCACCTCATCTTAACCGACCGCTGCTACCCCAGCCAGGGATGCCTCCTCAGTATCCAGGGTTCCCCACAGGTAAGGCACACAGTGCGTAATCAACATCTTAACTTCTAATGACATCTGTTAAAACAAATGGTAACATGAGTCTTATTGGCTGTCACAGGAGCCCCGATGATCCCATTGCATATGGGCCTCATGGGTTCAACACCAGCTGTCCTATTGCAGACTCCCATGACAGTGATCAGCAAACCTGCCATCCCCAGGAAGGAGGGTCTTCTTGCACGTCCTAAAGAGGACGAGAACAGTGGCCCCACCACCACAGTGTTTGTGGGTAACATTTCAGAGAAAGCCTCGGATGTGCTCATCAGACAACTGCTGGCAGTAAGTGACAGCTTGTTTAAGAGGAACTTAGCTGGTTTTCAATATCAGCTAAGCTAATATGAATCATTGTATTGTGAGTGGAACATGTGAATGTGATGAGACACTTCCAAACAAGTTCTGTGTCCTGAGAGCTCCTGTTAGACCATCACCACCAGACTACATAACTTATTGAAATGTGCTGAAATTGTCCAACGCAGAGATGAAAAGCTTTTGGCACCAAACGGGAAGTGTTCATCTTCAAATATCCACAAAAATAAACTATATATCGGCAAAGTTCCCTTTTAACCCATTTACCTAAGGTTTCTGTAAACCATCAGATTCATATTATTAATAATGATGCTACATGGATACTTACAACAGCAACAACTGAGAGACTAGTTAACAACACACACACACACACACACACACACACACACACACACACACACACACACACACACACACACATCCTCATGGTCAATATGTTCCCACATGTGTCAGCCTGACGTACCATACTGTTCCATCACGCTCTGTGAAAGATGAGCACCGCGGGTCGGCCAGGTGACCAGAGGATCCATTCAAACCAGACAATTCCAGGCTAGTCGTAGATCTAGCTAATGTGCAAACCTTTCTCATTACATATTTCCAAAGTGATAGTTGTAGTTACCCAAAGAAATACCAGAGCTATTCATAACAAATATTTAACATAAAAACTAAAGCATAAAACAACACAATATTCTGTACTGTAATGGCTAATGAACTCTTGTTTCCTTGTCATTATTTTCATTAGAAATGTGGTATCGTACTGAGCTGGAAGAGAGTCCAAGGAGCCTCTGGCAAACTTCAAGGTAACATAAAATGCACAATGATCAACTCTGTGAAACTAGCGGTTTTAATTTCACATCTGCTATTTTCACCATTTACCAGCCAAAATGATTTTGGCATATGAAATATCTGTTGATGGCTGCTCTGCTAGAGGGATGGGAATTTGAACATTGTTTTTGTAAATGTGTACAACTGTACACTTGCAGTTAGGGCTGCAACTGTCTATAAGTGATTATTCTATTGATTCCTTTTTAGATGAATCGAATAATCCAGAAATTATTAGAAAATATATATATAATTAAAATATAAACTATGAATTGCAAGCTTGTAGACGATCTGCTATTTTTGTTGTTAAAGCTAACTTTCATGCCTTGGATTTGAATTAAGTTCCTCCATGCAAGTGCTGGAATGTTTTCCATTGAACTAATGGAGCCTGCCTGCTGATTCAGGGCAGAATTTTTACCAGTACCACCTGTCAACCAGTAGTGTTCAAACCAGACCATAGGATGTACATTTCTCAAGAGAAGAGCAGGGAGACCAAATTCTACCACTCCTATAGGGAGTAGAATGGCCAGTAGAGCGTCCGGGGGGGAACAGCAAGGTTCCCAGACCCAGTTCGATCCCGGGATCCCCCACTGACGTTTGAAGTGACCTTGAGCAATACTCTGAACCCCTAATTGCTCCTGATGTGCAGCTTGGTGCCTGTATGGTTTCCTCGGAGAACCTGTTCTCATTTAACTAATTGCACACAAAATATGATGTGATTTAACCTTCTTCCATCCTGTTTTGTGTGGCAGCCTTTGGCTTTTGTGAGTATAAAGAGCCTGACTCCACTCTGCGAGCCCTGCGGCTGCTTCATGAGATGCAGATCGGAGATAAGGGTTTGCTTGTGAAAGTGGATGCCAAGACCAAAGCCCAGCTGGATGAGTGGAAGGCCAAGAAGAAGACAACCAACGGGGTAATGTATTTATTTAATGTAATGATTCGCTTCCTTTTTGGTATATCGAGGAGTCCTGTCTCACAACTTCTATTTGCCAAAAGTGTGTTTTAATTAAATGGATAAAATAACTGATCCTGGCCTGGGCCGTGGCTCAGCGGTCCAGGCACCTTGGCTGGTAATCCAGTCTGGCAGTGTGCCGCGGGTTGGACTCCCGATCCTGACGGCCTTCACTGCATGTCACCCCCCCCATCTCTCTCCCCATTTCCTGTCAGCCTACTGTGATTCTATCCCTCTACAAAAATAAATAAAAATGAAGGTGAAAGCCACAAAAAATATCTTCAAAACAAAGTAACAAACCCTACAATTAGTACTGTGAAATTGTTAAGGCCCCCATATTTCAACCCCCCACTGACACAGAAACCTGTAGGAAGTCCCTAGTGCAGTGACCAAAAACGCTGTGACCTTATGGCATGTTGTGTTGACTCTGTTCTCGCTCATGTTTTCTTTCTCGCTCCATGTTGGGACTTTGAAATAACTACCATGAATATATTCAACTTGCACATTTGATAACAGTATTGTTGTTTTCTGGCTGTGGCAGAAGGATGGAGGGCTGGATGAGGAGGAGGTGCTGGATGAAGAGACAAAGAAAAAGGATCAAATTGTCAAGGGTGCTATCGACGGGCTTTTACGAGAGCATTCCAGCGAACTCAATGCTCCCTCACTGGATGACGACGCCCATCGCCGCAATAGGAGAAAGAAGGAGAAAAAAGAGGAGGTATGGGAATACTCCCCAATTTGTGTAGCTCTTGTAATGCAAATATGGCTGCAATTTACGATTATTAAAATTATCTATCAATATAAAGTATGATTTATTTATTTATTCAAAGGACCATAAAATAAAATTTCCAATTTTATAATCTATGGCACCAAAAAAACAGTCATATTTTTGTGATATTGTAAATGGCAAGTATACGAAATAGTTGCATGCAATTTAGTTTGATTATGTGTCAATTTATGCTCTGATTGATCACAAATAAAAATAGCAGAATGCTAGTAATCTGTGCGCATCTACACTTTCCCCCTTTTGTCCGCAGGAGGACATCAACGCTATTGACGGATTGGAGGACGACAAGAGGGACCTAATTTCCAGAGAGATTAGTAAATTCCGTGACACCCACAAGGTACAGTAACTCATTTGATCTCCATATTGACATTACAGGTTTTGGACAGCAGCTGCTCATATAGTTCACTCACCCTTAATTTCACACATTTACAAAGATTACATATTTACAAAGATTTTCCTTGATCGTGCTAAGATGCACACTGCACTACAAATTGGTCACCTTCAATGAATTGGAGATCCTTAAAATGTTGAGCTGCCACACATCTGATTTTGTCGCACATTATTTTTCAAACATTTACATCATATGTGCTCTAACACTGCCCAACTGTTAGTATTTCTGATATCATTCTCAGCCCTAATTTGACACGTGTAACCACATTTTTTGTGAACCCACCTAGGTGTGACCATAATAGTCATTAGACATTCATCACGCACACAAAAAATGCATGGAGACGATGTAAAGTTACTTAAAAGCTAATCTATTCATTAAACCCCACCATTATGATAGTGATCATATGGTGACAAAATCAAGATGAATCTCAGAGCTTTGGAAAAAGTTGCGAGGATAGGATGTAAGTATCAGCTTTTACTTACTAGATACATATACTGGGCGCCCCCCTTTTGAGGACTTGTACAGGGGCAACTGCGTGGGCACTTTGGTGTTTGATTGACGTGCTTTTGGAACTCTGTCTGTTCAGCCAGATATGTATGAGTGACAGAGTATTCGGCAGAACACTGATTTCCATTTGGAGTCATGCGTCAGTGCTGCCCTGTGAGCTGGACAGCCCAGTGAACCTGTGCAAGCCCTCTGTAAAATGATGTTCTGTATTAATGGTGTTTATTTGTTTATACTATAGCACGTAGACTATTATCAATAACCACTGCAGTGATTTCTGGCTTTGTCAGGGTGGGTGGGGGGCGTCCTCTCCACAGCAGCAATGATGATCTGAAGACTGGCAAGGTATGAACTTTCTGTATGTGTGTGTGTGTGTGTGTGTGTGTGTGTGTGTCGTGTGTTTCTGAAATCCTTATCTCACCTTTCCTCTATCTCTAAATCTTTAGTCATATTTTACATCAATCGTGCTTTATTTTATTTATGTCAATCAACTAGACTAGATAATAATACATACCATAGCTTGAAACAGTCACCTAACCTAGCACAGTCATGCTTTAATCAGTTAATTTATTTCAATTAAGTGGATCAGAAACTGAAAAAAAGAAGGGAAAAATAAGTTTTACAGAACTAAGACTGAGAATGCGATTCACTTTACTGATCGTATTTAATACCACTCAACACTACAATGCCTATTGCCATTACCAGTATGAATTAACTGAATTATAATGATTAAACAAAAGTATCATGAGTACATGGATGATAGCCACAGGCTGAACCATTTATACTCTTGTCGACTCCTAAACTACTATTATGTTGTTTGGCTTTTTGAGTGTGAACAAAACATCGATAACGATAACACAAAGTAATAGTTTGTCTAGGTCCTTCTGCCTTAAATAATCTGAATGTAAGAACAGAAACGACAACAAAAACAAAACAGTTTTGATCAAAAAGAACATCAAGACATTTACTGTCCAGTCCGTGGTAGAATCTTCATTGAGGTAAGTAAAAAGAAACGAGAACCAACCCCACAAATTGATGTGGATGGACATCCAGTGGTATGGAGATATGACGAGCTTCCTTCTTCTTAAAGCATATTCATTAAATTCCACTGGTCTGTTTCACACTGTATTAAGTTTAGAAATGATCAAGTCCCAAGCATAATGTTTACATGCTATGATGCATGCTATGCCTGGTTTTACGAAGTTAAAACTAATATTAACCTAGTAAACCTAATATTGATGTCACTCTGGATACGAGTGCTACATGTCTAAAATGTTATACAATTGCAGACCTCACTGCTTTAGCCAACAAACGTATGCACCACTCCACAAAGTGTTCAGTCAGCTTTGGACCCTGGTTTGTAATCTTTCCATAGACATGGAAAACCTTGTATATAGTATTCATATACAGTAGGGAGAGGTGGTGTCTGTGTGTCTGAGTAATGAGTCACAAGGACCTACCGAAGACTACTATATGGGTAAGACAGCTTCTACAATTTCATTTATCTTTACAGAAATGTAACTGATGTTCATGAAGTCACATTTGTCTTGTTTTAGCCACTGTATCAAATGGCATTGTAACCATCGTAATCTTTAAATGAAGGTTGTTTTGATGATGATGATGATGCTTGAGCACAGACAACCCCATAACCTTTTTTTCCTTGTATACCGTGTAACCTGCTTTCCTCCCAGGCCTAACTTAAAAGGCTTGTAGGGGCAGCGAAGGGCTGAATCCTAGTTCAACACCTGTAAGTCACAAACAACTAGTTTAACAAAAGACTGACGCCTTTTTTCTGTATTTCCGTTTCCTGAAGCTGCTGTGCTTTAACTCAACATTTAAATAGTACAAATGGAACATTTGTCCAACATATGTTTTAATACCTAAGAAAGGTCGGTTTATTTTTTTTTCCCCAGTACCGCATGTTTCATAGAATAAAGACACGTACAGTAGAATAACTTCGGCCTCTCTGCAGAGCCTGGTAACCACTGCACCCTTTAGAGAATTTGTCAGGTCAGACAAATTGATTGTGCTCCTGAAACTGTACTCAACATGGCTTACGCCCTACTGCCTTGTTTGGGTCTCCATTGAACCCCCCTCTCTGCTTTTCCTCTACAGAAACTGGAGGAGGAGAAGGACAAGAGGGAGAAAGAGCGGGCGGAGTTTGAGCGCGAGAGGAAAGACAGGGCCATAGAGCGAGAACGGGAGCGAGAGCGTCGTGACCATGAGAGGGAGAAAGAGAAGGAGCGCGACAGAGAGAGGGAGAGGGAGCGTGACAGAGATAATAGAAGTCGCGACCGAGAGAGAGCGGACCGGGACCGCCGGACAAAGGAGCGGGAGCGGGAGAGAGACTGGGACAACAGGGACAAGAGCATTGAACGCAGTCGATCCAGGTAACGCTATGATAGATATTAACCTAGTATGGTTTGGCAAATTGAGGGATCACTGTGATTTGTAGTAAAGGTGGGCCAATATGGAAAAAAGAAATAAAAATCCCATATCCCATATTTTCTGCCCGTTTCAAGATTTATTCTTCCTGTTATCACAAAGTGACTTGCAAAAAAATATCCAATTTCAAAGTAACAACAATGGACAACAATATTATTGGATAACATAATGAAATGACCTAAATAAAAATATGCAAGTACTTATTTATTTTTTTACAAATGTTATGTTCAGTGAAAAACATTTTCTAATGACAAAGTATCTTTTTCTGTGTTTGGCAGGGAGAGGAGTCGAGACCGAGACAAGGACAAGAAGCGGGACCAAGAGGATGAAGAGGACGTATATGAACGCAGGAGAGTGGAGCGGAAGCTGAGAGAAAAGGAATCAGCCTATCAGGAGGTAACGAGGGGGTGGGCCTGATTGTCAGAGAAAACATGGAACATTTTTAAGTAAAATATTTGCTTCTGGGGGTTTCCCGGAACTACATATTTTGAGAGGGGGTCCGTGGCCCAATAGAGATAATGCTGGGGGTCCTTGACATGAAAAAGGTTGAGCACCACTGACATAGAAACAGGTTTTTCAAAAACAAGGCTGCATTATTCTTATTACAAGATACATTCATTGAAATCCTCATACATTATCGCTAGGCTGAAAGAGATCCCACTTTTTATAGAATTTATCCTCTTGTAGTAAGTATGAATGTTAGTTTTTCCATAACATACAGTTCCTCAGTAATGTCCATCCAATGTTCTTTCGTTGGTGGGTCCTGTTGGTACCAGCGTCGTGTGATTGCTTTCTTTCTTGTTGCTAAGAGGATCTTGATTAAATATTTATCATGTATAAGAAACTCTTCAGGGATATTTCCCAGCAATAAAAAGTCTGATGTATCTTAAAACTTTAGGACAAGTCCAGAATATATGAGCGTGGCCCGCCTCCTTGTGGCCACACTGTCTCCAGCATGACTGTTCTATTTTCAATTGTCTTGACTTCATTTTAGGTTCTTCCAACAGAATTCTCTCCACATTTTTGAGTTGGTAGACGTAATTTGTGTTTTGCACATATTTACCCATTCCTCTGTAGTGATGGTGATTTCCAACTCTTTTCCCCAATTAGTTTTAATGTACTCTGTGGAGTTAGTCCTGGCTGAAACCAAAGCATTGTATACACTAGACACTGCTCTTTCAGACTCATGCTTATATGCCTGTATAAAAACCTGTATGAGATCGTTTGAGTCCATCGGCTCGGAAGCTTGTGCTAATAGTTTCTATTATACAAACATGGCCTGACAACAACCTTAAGTGTTTATATATAAATAAATAAAAAACTTTAATCCCTGCCTCATCAGGCCCAAATGATACACACAAATATGTTGCTGATGTGACACTGTTTTGACTGCAGCGTCTCAAAAACTGGGAGCTCAGGGAGAGGAAGAAGGCTCGAGACCATGCCAAGGAAACTGAGAGGGAAGATGAACGCCGGAGAGAAATGGTAACAGGAAGTGTTGACACACTTGTGTCAGAGAGGCGTAACTTATTATGGATTGCACCGCAGCTCTAGGCAAACCCTGCTGTGTTTGGCCAGTAGTTGCTGTGATTGACACTAGTTCTCGTTTTTGCAACTTTGTCTAAAAAACATAGCCCTAACCTCAGTAAAACTATGCTTAAACCTAACCTGAACCCTAACCTCAGTAAAACTATCCCTGCCTGGGAGCCAATCCGACCGGTCTGTCTTAGAGCTGTGGTGGGATTCATAATCTGAATTCCAGTCCAGTGTGGCATGGTACAAATGTTTCAGAACACGAATAATGAGCTTCATGTAATCATCTCAGAGGATTACATTTTGTGGTATTGTTTGTCAATATTATACCATGATAAATTAGGGCTCTAATTCTAAATGTTCCTACAGGTTAAAGAAGGCAAACGACTGAAGGAGTTCCTTGAAGATTACGATGATGACAGGGATGACCCCAAATATTACAGGTGAGCTTCAGGACTGAACATGGTATCAGGGAGGGCCAATAGATTTACCAGAAATTTGTTGTGCAATGTGCAGCTGTTCTGTAATGTTTAAATAGGTTCACAACCTTTAGTTTTTGTTTCATGGTGAACCAGATAGATGGGTTTTTAACTAGGACCCCACAGCTAGTTAAAGCGTTTGGTCAGGCACTCAGTTTGCAAACCAAGACCTTGTTGCTGCTCATCATAGATTACATGTTTCTGAATGTGGACAATTCAGATGGTGTGTAAATTAATCTCAGAAAGGCCACTATATTTGACTTTCCTTGGACAGTCTACTGTAGACTAACCGACACACTTGATGGGTGGGCAAACCCCACCCATCTGGCAGCCAAGATGAATAAAACTCCCACCAAAGGATAAAAACAAATACTATTTTACTCAGGCCCGATTCTGAGTAGTTGCATGCAGTGTTGCAGTGTCATCCTTTGTTCCTTAATGTTGTAATTTGTGCTGTGACCCCTAGGGGCAGTGCGCTGCAGAAGCGTCTTAGAGACAGAGAGAAGGAGGTAGAGGTGGACGAGCGTGACAGGAAGAGGGAGCAGGACGAGCTGCAGGAGATCAGACAGAGGCTGCTGGCAGAGGGACATCCAGACCCTGACGCAGAGCTACGCAGGGTGTGTGTGTGTGTGTGTGTGTGTGTGTGTGTGTGTGTGTGTGTGCATGCATGCCAGTATGGCACTATTGTCTTTGTGAAGGTCACTTGATCCTCAGAATCCCCCTGCTTGACTGTATTAATAATCTCTCATTAGCAGACCCTCTGAATTGTGTGACGTGATCTCCTGATTGGTTACACCCCTGTGTTTCTGCCTATCATCATTGGTCTAGATGGAGGAAGAGGAGGAGCGACTGCGGCAGCCTCCTGCCCTCCCGGAGCCGGAGCCAGAGCCCGAGGAGCAACGGAAGCAACACAAGGCCCCTCGAGACCACCGGGACCGCAGAGGAGACAGAGGGGACAGAGACAGAGAGAGAGACAGAAGGGAAGTAGGACGCCCACGAGTCGCCCAATCGGACGATGAGGTAGAGGAGGGTGAGGAACAAGATTATGAGAATGATGAGGATGAAGACAATCCCCACTCTAAGCCCAGCCTGAAGCCCACATTGCGGCCAATCACAGCGGCCCCGTCTGTGTCGTCGGTCAGCAGCAATGCATCCCCCAACACACCCGGGGGCGACTCGCCGTGCGGCATCATCATCCCCCATGAGAATTCTCCACCTGAGGCTCTGCCCCAGGAGGAACACAGACCCAAGATTGGCCTGAGCCTCAAAATGGGTAAGACCAGTGACACCTGGAGACTTATTATGCAAGGGAATTCACTTCAACATACACATTGCAGTATGTGATAAATTGGTCAGTACTGTTGCGCTAAAACTCTTCTGTCATTGCAAAAGACAAATCTGCCCTCTGCAGATTTGGTCTGGCACCGCTCATTTGTGATTGGATTTCACTCACTCAAAAGTAGAGGGGGACCAATCGTGGCCCAGTATGCAAATACGCATTTGTTTTTGGGAAATGCAGGTTTCACACAGATTCCACCGAATATCTACACAGTGGTATTAGTCTGGCCAAGCAATGAATAAAACATATTGCAGTGTCAATTGTTTTCCAACATCGATCTTATTACCTTCAACTGCTAGAAAAAGGTAGATCAAGCAGAAATTCTTTGTTGAATTTATCATTCATTAAAGTTATTATTTTTGGTGATTGTCTAGGTGCCGCCGCACCAAGCCCCAGCCAGCCCAATGCCACCAAACGGAAGAAGCCCACGGTAGAAAGTGTCTTCAACAGGTTTGATGATGAAGAGACGGACGAGCGGCCCCGCAAGCGGAAACTGGTCCCCTTGGACTATGACGACGAGAAGAGCATGGAGGCGGATGCGGCAGCCCTGGCCAGTGTTAAGGGAGCCGACACTGAGGAGAAACGCAAACACATCAAGAGCTTGATAGAGAAGATTCCCACGGGCAAGCCTGAGCTTTTCTCCTACCCACTGGATTGGACCATGGTCGACACGGTGAGACAGTGGTGCTGAAACACTGCCCAGTGCTACCAGCTTTTAGAGTGGCGCAACCATAGGGTGCAGCCACTCCAATGCCCAGCTTTGTCCCTATGTATGTTTAGGCTTAGGGTACCAACATGGGACGCTGTTGCACCACTCACTTAATTTACTTAATGTTGGCCAATGTGAGCAGTTCTACTTGAATAGTTTTAAGGATTAAGCGGCCTCTTAAAATAACTTTGTAATTGTCAATGGAGGGGTGCGTTTATTCTGCCTAAATTCCCCCAAATGCCCTGGAGATTATGTCCAGCTACCTATAGTAACAAACCATCTGCACATTTGGTTCCCAAACTTTTGATTCAATCACATCATTTTTCAAACCTTAATTTATTCATTCGCGACCCATGAAAATGTTGATCTACACTAATCGTCAGGCTGCCTCTGTTGTAGCTTGGTACCCTTCTAAACTGTATTTTTTTCCCCATAGATATTAATGGAGCGACGAGTCCGTCCTTGGATCAATAAAAAGATCATTGAGTATATTGGAGAGGAAGAGCCAACATTAGTGGACTTTGTCTGCTCCAAGGTAATACCTTGGAGAAAGGTTGACCTTTGGAGAATTGCAGTTAGGAAGTAAAATGAGTATTGAATACCACTGATTACCTTTGAAATTTCCACCTCCAGGTGATGGCTCATGGTACCCCACAACGTATTCTAGATGATGTTGCTATGGTAAGTGGCTCACATTTAAATAGCCAACAGAACACACACATGCATATCCATTCTACTGTACAGTAGGTACTTGGTTGGGACTATTGATGAGTCCAACAATAAGGGGGTTGATATTAAGTTCTCAAAATTACTAACTGCCATAATTCATCATCATTCCAGTTGTTGTACCATTAGATTGAGAGATAAGATGTTTACATTTGAGGTGCTTCTAACCTCTGCCTTTCTCAAGCCTATTGGATTAAAGTTGCCCTTTGTTCTTGCTCAGGTTCTGGACGAGGAAGCTGAAGTCTTCATAGTGAAGATGTGGAGGCTGCTCATTTACGAAACCGAGGCGAAGAAGATTGGACTGGTTAAATAAGCAAAGTAAGGACTGAATGAAGATCAACCATTTTTTATATTACCTTTCCAAAATCATTCAGGCCAGAATTGAGGATTCCCACGATGTGCGCTAATCATTGAGGTCTGGTGTTATACACATGCAGATCATTTTCTTCTGTAACATCATCATCATACTATAATTCACTCAATGTCTGTCTGAATGAATGAATGAATGTCTGAAACACTGTCGTAGCTCCTCACTGCCTGCACCAATCGCTCCGACCTTTCACTCAGGCATTGACCATAATATTAGAGGTCTTAACGAAGCCCTTTTTTCACTTTTCAATTAGTGATTAATAATTAATTTATTAGTGCATTAAAATTACCCATCCACAAATGCGAAAACCCACAAGTATTTTTCCCTCAGAAACCGTCGGAGCTACAGTTACAACACTTGGAGGGGAGTTTCATAATAATTCAAATTAATGTAATAAATCATTACATCAGTCGGCCTCATGGTGGCGCTATAACAGCCCACTTTATATTTCGCATTATAACTCTTGAACCATAGGTTGTAAGGATAGATTTTCTGCCATTTTGACTTTTCTTCAAAACACACTTTTTGCTCTTCCACCTACAGCTTTTGTGCAAATCTCACAAAACGGTACACATGATCTCTCTGATTAAAACACAGGCAGAATCTTCAGAGGCCGTATCGTTCGACTGTAATCGAAGTTAGTGAGAAGGGCCTGTTTTACAAATAATTACACATATGACCAACGGAATGTCCAATCCACCCCAAATTTCATTCACATGTCGCGGGTGGTTTAATCAACGGAGAGCTTAGTTTATTGCAAAAACATGCTTTTTGGGGATAAATCCGCTATGTTTGTGATAGTGTAACCTACGGGCGCTATAGCGAGACAGGACAATTCTTTCCCAATCAGTAATGTGATCTATACATTGCATTACCCACACTGTACATAATTTGGTGTTCATATATTCAGAACGGGTATCATATATTTTCGATTTATTGCACATTCTCTGTGGGGTTCAGGTCAGGCCAGTTTGCTGTTCACTTAAGCACAGTAATACCATTACCATGGCCAGTACACCAATTAATATTAGTTTGGGCAGTGTAGGCAGATGCCAAATCCAGCTGGAAAGGAAAATCAGCATCTCCATAATAAAGCTTGTCAACATATGGAAAAACAAAGCTCTAAAATCTCCTGGTAGATGGCTGTGTTGACTCCAATGTGACGTTTTCACTGTCTGTGATGATTTGTTCTCCCTTGTCATCCGCTGGTGTTGGTCCACTGTGTTGTATCAAGTCCAGAGTCAACACAGCCATCTGTGTTGCATCAATTCAGATGGTTGACATTTCTGGCTTAATTTGGTCTCATGTAATATTCTAATATTGAGATGGGATTCAAGATTAAACTGTAGACTGTTAAGCCATTTCCCCATAGCTTCCTCACATTTGATTTCATGCCAATAAGTGGAAAGTATAGCTACACAGCCACTCTACTTTTCTGAGGTTCCCAATGAATTGCCCTGGAGACCACTTATCTTCATAGTTACCACCATGCGTCACTGAGGTCCCATGGATTGTCCTGAATAGAAATGTCTGAAGTGTTCTATACAAATTGAGTATGCACAGTACTTATGTATTTCATTTTACTTTTTCAGGTTTGGGGACCCATGTCTTTTATTGAGGAAGTTTTTTTTTTTTCTGGTCATGTTCATGGTAAACATGTTCTCATCCATAAACCAAGGGAGCATTATTCTTTATCTACTGAACATGACTGGCATAACAATGGCTGGTTGTACACCTGTAGCTACAACCTCAAAACCACTATAGGAAAATACAGCTGCTAGGAATGATTTGCAGTTGTAAAAATGCTTCCATTTGTTTTTGTATCATTGCCATTTGTTTTGAATAAACTTGATTTTTATACATAATGTATGAACTCTTAATTTGTTCACATTTAATACAAAGCAATTCAGTATGAAAACCACTTAGACCTGCAAGCAGGGGTCATCGCCATGTTGGCTTGTGGTGGACTTTTGTCAGACATGCAAAATGAGTACCGTAGATAACCCTGAATGAGTGTTCAAATGGACCCGCACTCTCAGAGTTAAGCCCAAAACACACCGTCTGAATGTCGCGCGTCAAAACAGCCGCCTCCGTTATTTTCAATGAATCCTATCCCACACCGCCTTCACGCCTCGCCTGACGCTCCGATACGCCGCTGTTCTATTTTCCAGGCGTTGCTGCACGGCCTCCATCCGGGAATCCGTGGTCATGGCTGGGTAGCGCGCCGCGTCCTGTGGGTGTTGCTGTGCGGCTATGATGTGCTGCGTCGCTGCGCACCCGCTTCAGACTGTGTGTTTGGCTTTAAGGGGCTCTTTGAAAATACATTTGAGACTAGTACTAATGTGCCATAATTGTCACTCATTCTGAAGACTTAACATTCAGTATTAAAGTGGGTGTTATGATCAAAATAAGAACATAATGGTGTGTAAATCAGAACATCTAGAATTTGCCACGGACAAGACCAAGTCTTTGCCAGGTTGGTGACCAAGGATGTTATTAGAAACAATGTCTTGGTCTTAACTCATTACAACCTAATGAATTAGTTCAACCCCTAAAATAATGTGCCACATGTAGCAGTTTGGTGTTAAAATGGTTTCCATTCCTTGCCCCCCGTGTCCGAAACGGCAGAGAAATGACAGTTACCGTGTGCTGGTCCCTCTACTGTATTGTACACCCGAAATCATGCGTGTTTGTTAGGTTGTGCACAGGTGGTGAGAAACAACCATGCTGTTTTCATGCTCATACCCAGCCAGGCAGGCACCCAGCCACCCACACAGCTAGCTCCGTAAGGGAGTGGTTGCACCACTCAAATGTATATTTAGTACAATGCCTTTCAGCACATAACGAATCCAATCACAGCATCTTTGCTCAGTTGGTTAAACATAACCAGAACTAAAACCTTGATTAAAACAAACTGACTGGTTGACAATCTCCCTTAAGATCTTAAAAGTAAGAATGAAAATTCAGATGCCACCGGTTATATACTCGGATCATCTTTATTTCGGATGAAGTGTTGTGCATTGTGGGCTTGTTTTGATGACATACAGGTTCTGTGAACATCCTTGGTCCATGTCTTGGTCCTCCACAGCATACAACAAGCACACTCAGGGGAAAACAATTATCTACAACCACGTTATTGACTGCACAAACTTACTGCAAACAATGTGATGAGAATTAAGTATTTACAACCTTCATTCAATCACACACACCAATAGTTCACTTCCTAGTTTATGTACTGAACAGATGCTCTCGCTAGTAGCAGCCATTGGTTGATGTTTCGGGCATTTTGGTTCAATACAGTAATACGTTTTGTCACCTAGTATCTTCAATACTGAAAACGACATGTTCACAACGTGTACACAAAAATAACTAATTTGCACAAATAGACAAACATGGACTGGGAGGCACAAAATAAATAGGATGAGGGGTGAGTCTGTGACACATACGAGGTGCAGCTAGTGTGTCACTCAAAGAGCAGGTCCTCGTCCATCTCTTCCGTTAGCATGTTAGAGGGCTCAGCGATGGGACCCAGTTTGGCCAGGCGAGCAGCGATCTCCTTCTCTGTCCTCTCTCTCAGCTGTTTTTTCTTCTCCTGGATCTTCTTCAGCCTGCAGATGGAAATATCAGAAGTTTCATCTTTTTTGTTCCCAATAAACATGGGTATGTTGTGTTGTGAGCTTTTGGTAGGTTGAATCCCCACACTGGCTGGACCAGCCTGTCCATGTGAAGGGAAAATGCTACCCATTGCTACAGAAATAAACACTCCATACATAACCAGTTCAGCTGCCCCAGTGACCAACAGTAATATGGACATTCTGAGCAGCTCTTAGGTGTTGGGAGTCAATTTTTAACTGCTTTACTGTAGCAGGCATAACCAGCACAGAACTGATTCAGTTCTAGATGAAAGATACCAGTTAATTGACATCACCTGTAGAACTCTTCTCGTTCTCTCTCATCCAGTTCTGTGACGATGTAGGTGAGGGTGCGCTCAATACGAGGGATGATCACTGTTATGGAAGTAGAAAGAAAGGGTAAATATGCCATCAGCTACTATCACACTGCTGGGGTTCTGCTTACTGTATTTGTTTAATTGGTGCTACTTGATGCAAACTTAACACGGCATGAACTTACCATGCTCAATAGCATTGACACGGCGGTTGGTAATCTTTATGGCTTCATCCAGAGTGACAAAAGAAGTCTGTTGACATAATATGAGCCTACTGTCATGAGCAAATCCTTTTGCTATAATTGATAAGTGGTGGTGCTTAAAATGGCAACTTTTCTGTTAAACTAGAATCATATCATTTTCTATTGTATAGGGCAAAGGGAAGTGTTAGATTTTCATGTCATCCTCAGAATTTTTTTATCAACAAAGTTACCAATTAAATTATCTTTACATGTTTGCAATAGCACCTCCTACCTGTAAGGAGGCCAACTCCACAAGTAGCTCAACAGCTTTGGCATAGTTTCTTTTCAATCTAGAGAGCTGCTCTCCTCCTCTAGCCAGACCGGTTAGCTCATAACCTTGCATGTACAGAGAAAATAGCAGGCCATTTATTAGTTTCAAACTAGTAATGTTTTTGTTCCAAACATATCATCACCAAGCTTACAAGCTTCTACTTCCAAAGCAACATATACAGAAATCACAGAACACAGTATTCAACAAAGCTGTGTAATAATAATAATAAATAGCCTGGTGAGAAATTACTTACTGTCCCCGCCTTCCTGGTAGTGCTCAAACACCGGCAAGGTGACACCTAAAAGAGAAGAAAGGACACATAAGGAATCAGATCACATCAATTAGGGATTCTAGTAATGAGAAGATGACCGATAGCTTTGATACTAACCTGCCACATTGTCCTTTTTGGCTCTGACTTTCACCTGGGCCTTATTCACATTCTGTATTACAGTAGTGCTGTAGAAATGAGGATGGATGTGAGTGACAGATGTTTCAGCAGCAAACATGATCAGACAGCCTGGATCAGGGCCTATATCTACTTGAACTAACAAAGTGTCTTCAGCGTTGTTGTTTTTTAACTTAACCACATTTTATAGAGATCTAATTTCTATTTTCAGACAAAACATTCCAAGACTGTATGTTCAGTCTTACAACAGTGGTTGTAATCGGTGTGGATATGGTCTATTGGGCACATCATTCCAGGGGTGGACTGTGTCACCAAAGGCTTCCCTGGAACGGCCTCTGGTCAGATGGGTGGGCTGCGTGCATTTAATAATGATCAATCAATCGATTGTGTTCCGGCTTGGATCTATGGAACTAACGTAAGTTCCTGTTTATCGATATCACAAGATTGTAAAGAAAAACTACCATGCCATTTTCTTTTATATATTATTAAAAAAAAATCAACCTCATCAGTCGTGCCCCAATCCACAGTTTGAGAATCACTGGCATTGCCTAATGACCCTTTACCTGAAATCCCCAGCAGCAAATTTGGCTTCGGCCAAAGAGAAGGCAGCCTCTCTCATCACCTCTCCCATCAGGGTCTTGGTCTGGGGATGGTAAGTATAAGACGGTAAATTCCACCTTTGTCCGGACCAGAAAAACTAGAACAGAACGAATACCGGTAATCAGTTGCTTTGACCTACTTCAATTATTTTGCGTAGGATCAAGCGGAAGCGCATGGAGAGGGCATCAGCTTTCTTCTTGAGCAGGTTACGACCAGTCTGGGCCCCTTTCAGTCTGGCTTTCATGATGGTCTGTACCCTGCAAGTAAAATGTTCAATTCAATCACGATTGGATTAATTAATGTTTATTTAGTAAATAATCATGCTTTTCAATACACCAAGTTATAACGATCAGGGTCAGGAATCTGATCAGTTTGGGGTTTTAATTAAAACATCCATGTCAACAGTCAATGGAATTATAGCTGCAGCTCGGCTGGATCATGTACTGTACAGTGTACACACAAGGCCTCACATGACACAGTTCCTCAAATGCAGCCTACGTTTTCCTTGGTACAATATGCAGAATAAAACAATACTCTAAATATCTCACGTTCTGAACCACAAAATGGGTCAAAATGTAATCATCTGCTTTCGGCTTGCCTAGTGAGAGATAATTATGTGATAGATTGGTTGAAAATTGTATTAACAGTTTGTAGAATGGGGTACAATCAAATAAAATAAAAGTACAGGTCAATACAACATCTGCTAAGAGGATAAAACCAGAAAAAGGCTTGTTTACATAAAGGTCCTCTTTCAATTCATCAGAAAATAACCTTGCTCTATTATTTATTAAGCAAGCTGTTATTATGACTTGAGTTTATGCTCCGTCGCACGACGGTGTCGAGCAATCAATCTACAAGTTCACAGCGGTCCTCGCCATCGTACGACGAGGTCGGGCTTTTTGGGAGCTAGCAAAACACAAGCTGCTTACATTCTGGACGGGAATACGTCGATCCTGTCTTTTCCTGACATTTTGTCCTTTGGTCGATGGCAGCTCCGTTTCTACGAACAAAATGGTGGGACGGTGGAAATGTTTGACCAGCTAGTGTGTCCCTGCAAATAACACAACAGTAAATAATCTATTCTACACGTAGGATTATAATAAAGATGCGCTGTTGATGAGTCGTGATCTTGGGGTCCTGCAGCTTCGTCGTGAATCAGCTGGTGTGCTGGTCATGTGACTGTCACGCCAGTCGAGTGTGCGTGGACCAGCGTTGCCATTTCGGCGTATTGTAAGCGAGTTTGGGTTTCTTTTTCCAGTACAGTTTAGTTGTTGTTTTTTCACTTGTTTCTAAAGTGCACTTGTTTATTTAGGTTCGCTTTATTAATTTTCATGAAAACATTTCATTGCAAGAGTTGTGAAAATAGCAGGTCTACAATTACCCGTCTGCGGGCGTTGTGAAGCTTGTACTAGAGCTGCTATTTTCAAATAGCCTATGCAGGTAGACTGAAAAGACGTTTGCGTCACAATCACATTTGTTGTGAATCAATACCGCCCCCATCTGGCGGAATCAGGTTAGGTCTAGTCTCACGTAGCCAGACAACTATTCCACAATCTCCGAATGCTATATAGAATCTATTCTAGAGTATATACTAGTCTAGTTTAAGATATAGCATTTGAAAATTGCGAGAGGCAACAGATAAGATAGGTCTAAAGTAAACAGACCTGGGTCTAAACAAAGGGCTTGTTTTCATAGTTGCTTATTTATCTGACAAAATATGGCAACACTGCCATGGGCATGTCAAATGGAGTCGGAGTGGAGAACGATCTCTTCCGGGTCGACAGAAAAAATAGCACAGCACACCGATGAAGAGTTAGCGGGCCAACAGTTTTTTTTTTACCAAATCCAAGAGAGAGAAAGCAAATATTGGATTTATAAACACTTCCAATACAGAACATTCCACTGTATCGTTCTGTAACCACATGACACAGGTGAGTCGCTTCGTCAACTTGTAATGAATGAACCAGCTGTTTACCGGCTGAGTGTCTGTAGATTAAGGCTAATAGCTAGCTAGCTGCTATCACTAGCACAGTGGTGCATGTGCCGCATGTGAGTTGAGGAGCAGCCCTCAAGCGGACTAGCCAAAGTATATATATATAATCTATTTTTTTGTTCTTCGGCCGTGTTATCTACTGACAGTGCTCATCATACAATCATAATGCGACTACCAACTTTATTTTCTTCCTCCAGTTTATGTCATTAATCTTAAATTGGCTGAATTTGTTTGTCCAGCTGGATTATGGGCTGCATTGCATCAGACATAGCTTTGGATCTCAAAACGGTCATAATGATTATATGTGACATTGACGTGTGAATAAACATTGTCCATTCCTATACCATGTCAGTGCAGTCTGTATTTTAAATTCCGTTTTATCCATTTGTTACTGTTTTTTCAAGGATGAACCATTTGACCCCTTCTCGTTCTTATCCATTAAATGAAATGTACACTCTGATAATGGATTAATAACTTCATTGTTGTTGTTGTTGATTTGATCCCTTTCTCATTCGTTTTTTTTGTTCACAGAGATGCCTGGACTCAGCTGTCGATTTTACCAGCACCGGTTCCCAGAGGTGGAGGATGTTGTGATGGTGAACGTGAGGTCCATCGCGGAGATGGGTGCCTATGTCAGCCTTTTGGAGTACAACAACATTGAGGGCATGATCCTGCTCAGTGAGCTGTCACGTCGACGTATCCGCTCCATCAATAAGCTCATCCGCATAGGTCGCAATGAGTGTGTAGTGGTCATCAGAGTAGACAAAGAGAAGGGTAAGACCTGAGGACCGATTCTGCAAAGATCTTCTATATATCTTCCTAACGTTTTTCTGGTAAACTTACGTTAACGTTTCTATGTCTAAAAACTGCGTTCCCATAGAAATGTTCACTTCTGTGCTTTTTTTTCATCGCACCCAAACCGGAGCGTTATGAACGCATAGAGAACACAGTTGTGAACTGTAACACATCTTTTTAATATAGGAAGACATACGATCATCTTCATTGGAGTCACTAGAGGCGCAATGGACTACACATCCTACAAATGGTCTCCGAAGTGGGCATCAGACGGCAAATCCCGCAAACGTCCAATGGTTACTGTTACTAGATCCCGAGTTTGTTTCTGGGAAAGAAAATGGTCGATAATAAAGTAGATTTTCTCCTGATTTGTCTCGCTAAAAAAAGCCATTTTAGTATGAATATCTTGGAAATATTGTGTGCCTTGTGATTGGATCCAGTATTTAGTTCAGTGACCATGGAGCTAAATCGTTCAGAAGCTGTGTTCACGTTCATTCTCCCATTGGAAATGAGTAGAGTCCAACATTCTTCCTCTCTCGTAAAAATGTGTCCACCCACTTCACGCAGACACGGGAAGTAAAGTAAAGATGGCACCTCTTGCTGTTGGCCTCTTGGACCGTAGTCAATTTATATTAACCCATTTAGGCCTGAGGCCGATTCTAAAAACGCCTCTAAATCCAAAATGTTTACATTTTTGAATACTGTACAGAACCCAAATATGGGTTCCCGCCTAGAATGGGTTAAAAAAGGCGATCTCGGCGCAGAGGGTGTTTGGACCAGAAGGCGATCTCGGCAGTAAAAGTTCAAATACATTGGCCTATTCCCCCACCAGCTATGTCATCCCTGGGCAACCGGAACGCTCGCAGCAAAACACGCTTGGTTAGACATAGTTTTACTGAGGTTTAATAAGGTTAGGTTTTGGCATAGTTTTACTGAGATTATGTTTAGGAATAAGGTTAGGTTTAAGCATAGTTTACTCAGGTTACTTTACTGGATTTTCCCCAGGCCAGCGTGTTTTTAGGGCGAGTGTCCTTGTATTTATATATATCCTAGGACCACAATGGAAACAAGTCCCCAGGACTTTTATTGTTATTTTTTTTGCCTAGCCTAAAGGCCTTTTCATAGTCCAGTTTTCGGTGATGAGGTGACCACCACTATCACCCCCCCCCACACACACACACACACACACACTTGTCACTGCCAGGACACAGGACAGCACTGCTTTTATTTGCTCCATGGCGAGCTGAGCTCCTAATGTAAAAAACGAACTCCCGAAACAGAGCAGCAGCCAGCGGGAGAACGAGAGAACAAAGGAATTAAATAATAGAGATTTGAGCATGGTGATGGACCAAGAGCAGTGCCATAAAAACCTCTGTTCTGGTGGACCGAAAACTCAACTATGAATAGGCCTTATGTGTTAATTTACTTCTGTGTTATTTACATCTTTAACTAATAAAGTATTCAATTAATCAAAAATCTACCACATTATTGTGTTTGCTAAATAAATAGGTTTTACAGTAAACATTCTGAAGTTTTTACTTCAGAACGACCTGCCTAACAAGCAGCAGCATGTTAAAAAGCCTGTAGTAATGTTTTCCCTTCTCAACTCTCTCTAGGATACATTGATTTGTCAAAAAGAAGAGTTTCTCCAGAGGAGGCCATTAAGTGTGAAGATAAATTCACCAAATCCAAAACCGTAAGTCAAATTATGACCGTCATTATTATTCATCCCCTAACCCACTGATCACATTTAAGTTTTATTCTATAATAATTGTCAATCATTGATCATTTGGTTTTGCCTCTGTTCTCATTTTTGTGGAACAGTGGCTAAATCCTGTTAGCCATGAGGCAGACCTTATGGTATTGGAGTTCACCTCTTTCAATCCCGTCAGCTCTCACATGATTTATTATACTTGACATGGAAACGTAAAAAATATAATCATGTAGAGGGTCCAAATGGGAATAGGATGGCTCCCATGTGGTTCTCGGACTGTGGCTGTGACATCAGTCATCTATGTATGACTGACTCTCAGCCCTAACAGAACCCCATTGATTTCCATTAATACAAATGGTTGGTTGCACTGACAACCATCTGGGCTGTCGCGATTGCAGGTGTACAGCATTCTTCGACACGTGGCAGAGGTGCTGGAATACACCAAGGACGAACAGCTAGAAAGCTTGTTTCAGCGCACTGCCTGGGTCTTTGACGAGAAGTACAAGCGGCCAGGATATGGAGCATATGATGTCTTCAAACAGGCTGTGTCGTAAGTACTTCCTTAAGACTATTGATTATATTCACATGCCTGCCATTTAGCTCTTTGTACTTTCTATCTATACTGTATATGTCTTTATGACATGGCACCTAATAGGAGGTGGGCTGTCTAGAAGAGGTTTGTCTGTGTCTGTCTGTTTGTGCACTTTACGGCTACTCTCGTGAGTCGCGAACCACTGGACAGAAGAGCGACATAAATTCCTGAATATGTTTGTAAATATTTAAAACCGGAGAGGAAAATAACATTGTATTTGGAATTAACTATGACATCACACACAGAATCAATATGACATCTGAGATCCGCATGGAAGCAATGTTGTAAGACTGCGACTGCGTCTATGCCTAGCTTTGTGTGTGCTGTGTACCACGGAATGTGATGATTTGATTGGCTGAGCATGGAATTTGATAAGAGAGCAAGTGTGTTTTTTTATTTTTTATTACCTGACTGACTATGAGATTCACTCTTAATACACTGCAGGTGTTTTATTTATATTTTATATATATTAATGAAACTGCCATTCAGTTCTATTCTGAGGCCCATTTTACACTAAGGGTTTCCATAGAAAACGGCAAAATAAAGAATCGTTGGACTTCTCCTTTTTGACTTCTACAGAGATCCCGCCATCCTCGATTGCCTGGAGCTGACAGAGGAAGAGAGGGCTGTGTTGATTGACAACATCAACAGGCGACTCACTCCACAGGCTGTCAAAATCAGAGCAGGTGGGTGACCTTGCCATAGTCACCACCAAGACACCCGAATATACATTTTAGCATTATTGTGCATACTGTAAGTGGGACATAATAATAATGGGAGGTACCCAATGTCTAACCACAATGGTATTTCATTAGCATTACACAACTTTACCGATCAACAGCTAAACCCGAGATTCTTTTAATTGTCATTTTTTCTTCTTCATGGATTATGTTCAGTGTTCACTATAAGATGTTTATCCATCTCACAGACATTGAAGTGGCGTGCTACGGGTATGAGGGGATCGATGCCGTCAAAGCTGCCCTGCGGGCAGGACTGGGCTGCTCAACGGAGGTCATGCCTATTAAGGTGCGATTAGCTGAAACCTGAAACATTAACCCATCAGTCCACAGATGACATGGACACTGTATTCAACCAGTGTTGACTTGTGGTTGGCAGATCAACCTGATCGCTCCTCCACGGTACGTGATGACTACGACCACTCTGGAGCGCACAGAGGGCCTGTCTGTCCTCAACCAGGCCATGGCTGCTATCAAGGAGAAGATCGAGGAGAAGAGGGGGGTCTTTAACATCCAAATGGAGGTGAGAAGCAGCACTTAATGAAAACAATTTTTGTCTTTATATACGTATAATTTGCTACTTACAAACTTTTACCTACAATGTATTTTAAATCCAGAAACCTGTCAGATTTGGTGAGCTCAATTTTGTCAAGGAGTTGCAGAGTACATCAATTAAACCTTGTAATTTAACGCACATTTGATGAATTCTATGCTGTAGCTCTGACCGGTCCGATTGTAATTTGCATTAGCCTATACACTGAGTGAAAATCCTGCTGCTGCTTTCTGGGCTGTTCATTTAAAGATGGTGTTTGATTGGTCACCTTAATGCCGTCAAATTGGCTTATTCGGGAGGTATTTTTCTACTGTGAATATTATTGGTAAGCCAGATATTGGCTCTAAAATCACCAAACATACCCTTTAACTGTAAAGGAAAATACCTTCCCCATTCCACCCAAATCATGTTTTGAATGAAGGTTCATAAGTACCTTCTGGAAATGCATTGTTATGTATGCATCATGCAAATAAATGTTCTGTAAACCATATCAGCCCAAGGTGGTGACCGACACAGATGAGACAGAGTTGGCCCGGCAGCTGGAGAGGCTAGAGAGAGAGAATGCTGAAGTGGACGGAGATGATGACGCTGAGGAGATGGAAGCCAAAGCAGAGGACTAGCCCATCCTCAGGCCGTTGTGGAAAGAATGCCGAAAATTGAGAGGAAGGTGGACAGACCATGGTTACGCAGTCACCCAGATATTCACTTTACACATTAGCAAAATGTTAACCCAACTATTCAATGGCTAACGACCCAGTCTGTTTTGTCACAGGAGTCGATGACACTAGACAGACAAAAACAGTTCTCAATTTATATTACATATTTATCTTTTATTTTTAAAATACACCGTATGATACAATTAAACAATAGAGCCATTCGCAAACAGTGGCCTCTAATTTCTTCCTAAAAAGCCCAGTCTTCAGTATCCATGCAGCATCACCTCTGGCTTGTCACAGGGATGTGGTTCAAACAGGGGAATGTAGTTTCTCGTCGGTGTCAAGTTAACACCGGTCATGGGTGACTTTTTGTTATGTTCTGCTTCCAGTTAAAAGGTTTTTACAGACAGGATTTTGCTCTCAATAACCTCACATCAATAAAGATCTGGAAGTTTTGATCTCAATGCGTCTTTGTCTGTTTCTGGAGTTAGGGCAGTGGAATTTCACTAGCTGCCTCAGCACTGATACACCTTAAATGACTGTGTATTCAGACTGGGTATACTCACTGGAGATTCAGAACAATACAATACAATAATTCAGTATGGTGAAGAACCATACTGCAATGTCTCACCTCAATAGTTCTTTAACCGCTACAATAACCTAATTCATAAATAAGTACTGAAACCAGATATAATCATTAAGGAAAGTTTTGCATGTACTATGTAAACTCTTCATTTCAAATTTCCAGCAATGAAGTTGAAAAATACTTTTTGTAAATCATTTGGGGACCCCTAAAATAATTTGGCGACCCCCGTGCACAGGTGCATGATGGGAGGCTGAGTTTTTTGCAGCCATTATGTGATTTTGGGACCCCCACACGGTAACTCTGTCATTTCTCGACTGTTTCAGATGCGGGGCGGCACACCGGAACCGGGCTGGCCCCCTGGGCGCTCTCCTGGGGTCTGGATGTTCTTGGTACTAGGGGTGGGATGATATGGTACCTCATGATACAATATATGTGGTGATATTAGGCCCTCGATAATGATAATATATCACGATATTCGATATATTTATTGCAAGAGATTTCATCAATGATGTATCACGATATCTGCAACTGAAAATAAAAGGCAAAAATCAAGAATTACTACCGTAAATCCTCAATTATTAATCCGGGCTTTTATTTATCTCAATTCAAATTAGCTTTATTGGCATGAGAAAACAAATGTTTACATTGCCAAAGCAAGTGTCACAAATACAATACAATAAAATAAATAAAAATGGGGCTAAGTATATACAGTTGGAAGGGGTAAAACATTTTGTAAACAGCTATGTCACATTGCATCGTTATATACATGTTATTTTTGTTTGTTTTTAAACGGCAATTCTCACTATGGGACAAATGGCAGCATTCTTTTCTCAGGACAATTTAAATAGTATACAGGAAATATTCAGATTTAAAGGTAGCAGCTCTGTTTACATGTGCAAGGTCCAGCGGTCTACTTGGTACAGATAGTAGTCCTGCGAAGGTGGTTGTATTCCATTGGCTATCCTTCTTTTGTCACAACAGTTCACAAATCTTGCTGCTGTGTTTGCACATTGTTGTATTTGAAGTATTTCTACCAATAGGCATGTTTTTTTTGTCATTGGTCATAGTTTCAAACTCAAGTGTGTGTAATCTGAGGGAAGTATGTGTCTCTGATGTCTTGGTTGCGAACGCAGTGAGCACTTACTATGAGACCTAGCAGATGTCTGTGCGTGCGTGTGTCCCCCCTTTGTGCCCATATATGGAGCTACGTCCAAATATGGAGTGTGTTGCATCAACAAATCACTCAGCTCCATATATGGGCACAAAAGGGGCCAGGTCCACTCAGCTCCATATATGGGCACAAAAGGGGCCAGTGATTTGTTTGTTGTGGACTTGGCCCCTTTTGTGCCCATATATGGAGAATTCGTAATTTATTCTAATTGTTATTGCAATTTACGATCTGCGTTCGCTTCCCGCGTTGGCGCGTCTTACTCGTATAGTGCTAGGTAGGTGGTTAGAAAGTGTAGCTCTGTTTCCACCACATTTTGTGTGCAGTGGGTGCATAGTCTGTCTTCCCTTGGGAGCTGCCATTCTCTATTGCAAGGCTGTGTTCACTGAGTCTGTACCTAGTCAATGCTTTCCTAAGTTTTGGGTCTTTTTCAGTAACATCAACGACACATCAGTTTAACTTACAACCAATGTCAATTTGAAGCTATGATTCCCTGCTTTCATGACATGAAAAAATTATAAAAAGAAAAACTGCCAGTCCCTCAGTCAAATCTGGTCACAAATGTATATAGGCTAACTTCAACTGAGATTTACTACCACAGTACTGTCGTCCATCCTATTAATTGCGCATTCTAGGCCTACAGTTAGGCTAATGACAAGTTCAGATGCAAATAATGCAATAAAAATCACACCCGTGTGAAGTGAGGGGCGCTCGTATATCATGATGTAAATTTGTCTATTTGCTCAAGACACTGACGTAAAATTGTCAATGGGAATTGAATGTTTGTGTAGGACAAAGTTTGTGAACATACACTAAAAGCTGGATATAGGAGGGGCTAGTGCCCCTCAAAAGTGAAGACTGCAAAAGTGACTGGCCGCCGTGCCGGAATGACATTTGTGATAATTTGATTGGCTGAACATGGAATGTGATGTAGGCTATGACGATTCATTTCAGTCTCAGAATATAAGCCTGATTTATCATCCTAATGAATGATGATGGTGTCCTCCTGAAAGTGTACATAAAAACTCACAACCTGCTTAAATTCTGCTCCCTATCAGAATACTGTAGCATGCAGCATTTCTCTTTTCTTCCTCTGGAGAAGTCTCTAGTTACTCGGCTCCTCCGAGCCCCGATACAGCGCTGCAGCAGTTTGGGGCTGTAGGCACTGCAAGACAAGTTCATTACTAGGCTCTAGTCTATAGTATAGTACACTTCAACAAGACAATGATTCAAGAGTCCCGAGTTGGTGTCGGCTAGTCTGTACTCACACATTGCCTCGCTGATTCATAGATATTTGCGGAGAATTGCTGATCCAACAAACTTCACAACGGGCACTACACTCCCTTGGCTCATCGGTAATATATGCACTGTTTGAAATCCATAGATTTAAGGATATATAATATATCATAGACTCTATGTGATATCAAGGTACTCTATGACATATGTACCTTGGAACTCCCCCCACAACTTCTCCATGCCATGCCACTGATAATCTGAATCAACATGAATCTACAGGACTGTTTTGGTTATGGCACATTCATCTGTAGATGGCAGGATTTGTCCTGCTATCTCTTTTCAGGGGTTTGTTTTGTGGCTCCATATGCTTTAGTTTAGAGCTATAGACATCTAAATTATATTTCACTCAGTTGGAGTTGCACTGTTTCAGTGTAACAGTCCAGAATGAAAACCTGAGCTGATTGAGGGCTCCATGGTGCACAAACTCATCATTCCACTGTAGCCAGTTTATGATGCCTTTATTTTAATGGGAAGGAGTGGACAATGCCAAAGCAATCACAAAGGATGGCACAGAACAGCTGGCAAGGATTACCAATTACCATTAACAGTTTTAACTTCATGCCGTTTGCATTTAGAAATGGATATTAATGGCCATGCAAAAGCACCTGCACAAATCGGTGGTATGTATGCTTGGCAACGGTAAGCATGCGTGTCACATACTTAAGCTACAGTATGTGACATCAGACCTGAGCTGTATATTGAAAGAGCGAGGGACAGATAAGGACAGAGATACACACGGACCATGCCAGAGAAGGAGACATTCAGCCAATGCCAGAGAGAAACATACATTCTGTCCATGTGAGAGATAAAGACAAAGGGAACTGAGAGAAACCACAAGAGAGAGAAGAGACAAAGACAAGAGTGTCGGAGTCAGATTGTTCTCAACAGAACTGACAATGATCCCAATGTTGGTTACAAACAGAGAATGTGACCAGGGCTTGAGTGCTACAGACAAGTTTCCCTCTCAATTCGAGGTCAACTTCACAAGAATGGAGAGCACCCCAGACTGGTCTGATGAGGTCTTCATCCAGGAGGAGGAAGAGGAAGATGAGGAGGAGGATGAGGAGGAGGAGGAGCAGAGGGACATGGAGGACATCTTCATGCTAGACTTCACCGATGCAGAGATCCGCCCCTTCATTAAGGCCTATAAGAAATTTGGATCTCCACTTGACAGGCTAGAGGCCATCGCTAGAGACTCTGGGCTGGTGGACAAATCTATGGCAGACCTCAAGAGTCTGGGAGAGCTGATCCACACCCGCTGTGTGACTGCAGTCCAGGTGCATGAAGAGCACCTCAAAGAGAACCCGTCTGAAGCAACAGATTCTAAACGCAGAGGTATCAACATCAAGATCTCTGGAGTGCATGTCAACGCAAAATCCATCATTCAGAATGAGGAGAAATTGGAACCGCTACACAAGGCTGTACCCTCCAAACGAGTGAAGAGAAACAAGTTCCAGCTGACATGTCAGGTCAAGATTGTGCACTTTGACACTGACTGGAACCGGCAGGATGATGTTAACCTCTTACTTGCCATCTATAAGCATGGATATGGTAACTGGGATCTGATCAAGACTGATCCTGACTTTAAGCTGGTTGAGAAGATTCTTCCTGACGACCCATGTAAGAAACCCCAGAGCAAGGAGCTACAGGCCAGAGCAAACTACCTTCTCAAATTGCTGAAAAAGGAGCAATCCTCCAAACAAGGGGAGGAGGCCAGTGTGAAAAAGATCAAGGTTCTCCTCAATGACAAGCAAGGGAACCACATATCTTCCCCTCTTCTGTTAGACAACCCCTCTGAGGTGGCCAAAGTGAAAGACGACGAAATTGACAAGTCGTCCACCAGGATGATGCAGAAGAAAAAGGAGAATAGAAAGAAGAACGGTGAAAAACAGAAAACGCCTAAAAAGGAGAACAAAGAGAAAAAAGTCCCCAAGCCTAATAAAGAAGGGGCTAAAGGAGGAAAAGGGAAAAAGACCCCAGGCAAGGTACGCATCACCGCCGCTGGCTCTGAGGTGGTTCCCATAGAGGAAGACGATGAACTAGACCACGAGACGTTCAACAGTTGTAAGGATTACATGAGGCCTGTAAGGAAGGCCCTCAAGCAGCTTGATAAGCCTGCTGAGGGCTTGTCTGATCAGAGACAGATCCAGCACATGCGCAACTGCCTGCTAAAGATAGGAGACCAAATCACAGAGTGTCTTAAAACCTACAATGACCCAGAACATGTCAAAACATGGCGGCGGAATCTCTGGAATTTTGTCTCTAAGTTTACAGAGTTTGATGCAAGGAAGCTTCACAAGATTTACAGGATGGCACACCAGAAGCGCCCACAGCATGTGGAAGAGAAGGAAAAGAAGGAGAGGGAAAAGAAGAGCCCTAGGAGGGTAAGGCCTGTCAGACCAGTACCCTCTAGTTCCAGTCGCGACTCCACAGGCAGCACACAGCTGTCGACCTCCCGGTCAATGGCTCACCCCAATGGTCAACACAGAAACCAGAGCAACGAGAGACAATTTGGGAATGATGATGGGGGAGATTGGCAGAGGGACAGCAAGCACAACTACCGAAGTAACAGCAACCAGACACGGCAAGATAGTCATCATCCCTACAGGGACAGACGTTCCCATGGAGACTCTTACCACCACAACAATAGTCCTCCTCGATCCCCTGGATACTCTCGCCGCAGCTCAAGCCATTACCGCAACCATAGTCCTCCTCCATCCCGTGCATATTCTCGCCGCAGCTCAAGCCACTACCGTAACAACAGTCCTCCTCGATCCCGTAAATACTCTCAGTGCAGCTCAAGGCGTTACCACAACGATAGTCCTCAATACTCTCAGCACAGCTCAAGGCGTTGCCACGATAGTCCTCCTCCATCCCGTGAATACTCTCGCCGCAGCTCAAGCCGTTACCACAACGATAGTCCTCAATCTCATGGATACCCTTACCACATCTCAAGCAGTTATTGCAACAATAGTTCCCCTCGAAAGAGGCCGTATGATCAGTATGGCAATGACCGGAACCACACGAGGCATCAATCTTATTACGAGAGGCATCCAGATGTCAAGAGAAGACGTTCTGATGAGTCCCGTCTATCCAACCACCACCAGGACAGGGCCCGGTCTCCTGCTCATGATCTTAGGAGAATACACGAACACGGGCTGCCAGAGCCAGCCACACCAGAAGGGCCAGCCACACCAGACCACACCACACCACAGCACGCCACACCACAGCACACCACACCAGACCACAACAAGGACGATATTGATACAGTGATGAACCCAGTGGGATCTGCACCAATTTTGATACAATGATGAACCCCAGTGGGATCTGCACCCAATCTAAACTAAATGGAATCTACAGTATACTGTAGATAAACTACATATGGAATCCTGTGCACTGCTGAAATTGTTTTTCTTTTTTCCTTTTTTTTGCACTGAGGTGGAACTTGAACTTGACTTGAACAAGACCTGTCCTAGCCCCAAATGGGCCCTCAGTCCCTACACTCATTCTGTAGCTCCGAGACGAGGTCTCACCGTCTTAGTGGGCGCATGCATTTCAACTAGGAACATTTCTTACCATTTTCTGCACATCGTATCCAAAAAGAAAGGTCCGATAATGAGCTAAACTAATTTTACTTTATTCCCGGACAAGAAAATCCAAGTTAGCCTACGGGTTGAAGCGAGCGTTTAAATTGCTTATTTAGCCATGTTTTGCAGGGACGTTGCAGCTGGAGAGGCAGCACTAGTGTCCCTTCTGGTCGAATATCGAGTGAACTGAAGTCAGTTGGAAAAAACTATGGTTAATTGCACTGAAGTCAGTTGGAGAAAAACTACGGTAATTGCGACCCGCTGCACTGCCACTGGCACTGTCTGGCAAGTACTTGTTTCAGCTTTCTTAACCTTTCTAATCAGGTTGACAGTGGAGTTCCCCATAATCTTTTGCCAGGAATGAAATTAAACAAATAAAATGATTCACATGAGGAGTAAGGGCCTAAATTGTCTGAGCTGCTCCAGTGCCTCCTTCTCTCATTATACCTGTCCTGCTTCTGAGATGCACCAGACTGGCCTGCCATAGGCTAGAGGCATCTTTGGAACACGTTTGTGAACGCCCCAAACAGTTTTTCAATTACTTGATTCAGTAATTAGATATTTGATATTCATTTTAGCTGCCCCGCCCCCCTTCCTATACACCCAACCTTTTTCTGGTGACTGATATTGTCCTTCTAATACATGAGGGGGCAGTGTTTTCATTTACTGTTTTCATTTATTTTAAATAATTCTTTTGGTTAAGATCCTCCTCCAGGAGGAGGCCAGAGGAGACTAAAACATTAAAAATAAACGATAACAAATATCAAATATCTAAATAATGAATCAAGCACAGTAAAAACTGTCTGGGGTGTTCACATAAGCCTGAGTAGATGATGAAATGACCAAAGGTTGTTTTGTAAGTGAAATATCTCTTTAATATTTATTGACAATGTATTGTTCTGCACAACATAAAAGTACAGACATACACTATACATTTATTATATGTCTTATTGTGATGTTATTCTTCTGTAACCTACCTACAGGTATACATTTTACTGCTGTGCTGATGTCTCTGGTGCCTGAATTCTCCTTGCAGGATCATTAATGGTACAGTATCTATCTAACCTTCCTCCAGTGTTAAACCGGAATCATATATATTGTGTTTTTAATCTGATTGCTTCATATTGTGTTTTTCATAATTCTGATTACTTCAACGGATGCACTGTAACCTGGAATTTAGACATTAATCGGTGGGCTGTAAGTGTGAACGTAAATGTCTTGCACGCACACATCAACACACTATGCATGTACACGCACACGCACGCACACACACACACACACACACACACACACACACACACACACACACACACACACACACACACACACACACACACACACACCCAGTGTGCCCTCTTTGTGTCAGCACCGAGGAAGGAGAATATAGCCTCATATCATGGATACAACAGCAACAAATTGGGAGTTGACTTCCTTGTACGTTGCCTTTTATAACATTGCATTTTGAGTTTCCAATTTTAATCAGCCTACTTTATCTTTTGGTGCAGCTTACTGGTACATACAAACTCCTTCAAGTGAAAGACAGCCGATGGCCAGTGGAGGTGTTTCACAACACCCTGGATGTGTCTGCAGAGTGCATATGTGGTGTGGATGGTGATCAACCCAGCCTAGAATCAGATGAGTCTCTTCATGGGCAGTTTCAAACCACAAGGGGTGTGTTGAGACTGAGGCCTTCTGGTAAGCACAGATGAGTCTCTTCATGGGCATATTCTAACCACAGGGGGTGTTGTTGGAGAGGCCTTCAGTGACCTGCTGAAGGTTAATTATGATAGTTGAAGAACGACGTATCCATAACTCACCGCGTGGACAATTAACATGTTTATGTATTCTGTTTGTGGTGTATCCGGTGAGTTTCTTGTAAGTATAAGTCCATATATGGGTTTGTCCCACAGACTTCTAGACTCCATATTTGAGCATGCCTGACAAATAACTCCATATATGGGCATAATAGGGACACATTATAATTAATATGGACACACATACATCGTTCTCCAACTATTTTAATTAATCTTGTTAGCTGATAAACAAGGTTAACTATGATAGTTGGAGAACGATGGGTATCCATAACTCACAGTCTGGACAATTAACATGTTTATGTATTCTGCTTGTGGAGTATCCGGTGAGTGTCCTGTAAGTAGAACTGGGTTCGTCCCATCTGCATAGACTCCATATTTGGGCATTCCTGGGAGTGCAGTGCCCGGTGTCGAGCCGTTCGGACCCACGGTTGTCCAGGACCACCCTGGCCTGTTCTGACATCACAAATACATGCCTTACAAAGAACTCCATATATGGGCATAATAGGGACACATACATAATAACTGGGTGGGGCATGCATTTCCAAATTGCATCATTCCAAGTAGGCCAGTCAGTGCACAACGGGCACCACTCTAGTAATAGAAATCACACCGTGTGAAGTGAGGGGCACTCTTATCGTCGTACATCATCATGACATAAAATAGACACTATTGCTAATTTGCTATGTAGGACAAAAATAAACACTAAACCGATTTGCTCAGACACTATGAAGTAAAATTATCCATTCATTGTCAATGGGAATTTAATGTTTGTGTAGGACGAAGTTTCCTAAATTCACTAACAGCTGAATATAGGAGGGGCTAGCCCCCTCAAAATTGTATAGCTCATAGATAGCTATACAGTTTTAATTAAATTATATCCTCACTCATTGGACTAAACTCTGGTGCAGGGGCTCTCGCCCTATCGGCTGAACGAAGACACAGGCAGGAATGACGTGAACTGGCAGACTGAACCCTGAACAAACCTCTCAGTGGCTATGTCTGACTGCAGTAAAAAGAAGAAATAAATTAAGCAGATTTTCCGATGCCTAACCCTACAGCAGGTGAACTAGTAAATTAAAACAAATACAGATATTACATTTGTGTACTACCGTGGCCGACACTGCTGGGACCAAATTGAGACGCTATATAGTGGGATATTGGAAAGTGGCACCCGGGGATGTGACGAAGCTGCTGTTGTTGACTATTTGGGAGTGAGAATGTGTTGGCAGGGCATACTCCTTAGTAGGCTGAAGAATAAAACTCAAGACATGTCCATACAGTATATAGTAAATAAACATTCAAAACTAAGAAATAAAGAAACACTAGAATAAAGAAATGTGTAAACAGAGCTGTGTCACAGTGCAACATTACAATGAAATGTAAATTATGTAATATGTAGACAACTGAAAAACTAGAAACAGATAATGTAAAATAAATGGCTAGACATGTGCAATAGATTTTATAGATTTTTGTAGCATTAATCATTTAATCAAATTGTAACAGAATGATCAAGCACCTTTTTGGAGTTACTGGAAAGAAACGGGACAACCTAATGGTCCTAAACAATTAACTTTAATTATACAATAAATTAATAAAAAGTTTTATTTTCCCTCATCTTACTGATGGCTTTCTGCAGGTCTGACTGTTGGATGGGACGGATAGAATCCTCTGAACCATTTTCATTTAGTGGTTGTACAAAGTCTTGGAGACACAGCAGTGCGGCCTCGCGACATATCTCTTTGAGGTCACTTCCTGAAAATCCCTCAGTTTCCTTGGAAACATCACAGAGGTCCACAGACAAATCCACCCTTTCATTGTTCAAGATCACTTTCAGGATCTGTTCTCTCTGCTTCAGACTAGGCTGTTTTATGTGAAACCTAGAGGGCATTCTCCTCAGGATGGCTGCGTCTATATCTTGAGGACGATTAGTAGCTCCCATTATAATCACTTGATGGTCATCATCGGTATCCAGTCCATCCCACAGACTCATGAACAGAGCTTTGATCAAGGCTGTGCTCTCGTGATCCGAAATGGAACGATTCCTCAAAAACGAATCTATCTCGTCTATGAATATAATAGAGGGCTGTAGTTTAAAAGCCAATGTGAACACAGCAGTAGCCAGCTTCTCTGATTCACCGTACCACTTGTCTGTCAACGTAGATGGCTGCAGGTTGATGAAGCGAAACCCTGCCTCCTTGGCTGTTGCCTTGGCGATGAGCGTCTTACCACAGCCAGGTGGGCCGTACAGCAACACACCTTTAGGTGGTTTTAACAACTTGGAGCCTTCAAACAGGTGTTTCTTCTGAACAGGAAGGATGACTGTGCCTTTCAGCTCCGTTATGACCTCATCAAGACCAGCAATGTCATGCCACGTTGTATGCATACTGAGAGGGTCCACCAGAAGAGCTGCAATGATCATTTCATAGTCTGACAGTTTAACTTTCTCAACCCCAATCTGACACATCAGCTTCTCTGCCTGTTTCTGAGCTTCTACTTTCTTCTTCCTGGTGGGATCGATGGTGTCTCTCCATCTGAAGGTGAGATAGGTGAGGGCTCCATATATGGTAAGCATGAAGAGATGGCCCACAATGGCCTCATTGCGTCCCAGATGTGCCATGTTTTCTCTGCAGAAAATCGCACCTCTCCTATCACACAATGACTTGTCACGTTCGTGTTGCGTTAGTGGTAAAGTCAGTAATAATACACACAATCGGAAAAATACAAATTAACTGGGAACTGGCCCACTACACTTTGTGAAAGTTGAGGGGCTCCCCTTGTAAAAAGCAGCGGCAAAGGTTCAGGTATGCATACTACGTTTTTTGGCTCAAACTGCCCTTCACACTGTGTGGGTCTACTTTTATGCTGACCTGCTTACGTCATTACTATGAGGTTTTCACTGACCTCATTTGACTTGGTCGATTACCACACCATATTAGTAGACAGACTAGGATTTTGGAGGCATAGGAGCTAAATTAATTAGTGGTGTTGTGGGTGTGATATTGAGGAAGTATTTAGACACCTAGGTACATGGGTATCTTGGTGGTATAGCGAATCTTGTTGACCAGACCCATTGCAAGATGCTGTACTCTGTCGTCAACCGTAAGGGCCGATTCATACTCCTATTTTAGAGCCGAATAAAAGTCGGTTCGGCTCTGTAGAGCCTACAATGTGACGTCATTTGAGGTTCGGGGGGGCGGGTACCGTCCTAAAATCGGCTATTCAGTGCTACTGAAAATGTCTGACGAGCCGAAATCATTTTGTCACTCCAGTGCCGAAACAGCGGTAAAATAGGAGTATGAATTGGCCCTAAGCCATCCCAGCCTGTCGAAGTGGGCAGGGGTGAGGTGGGTTCGGGGAGTGAGGCCAAGTAGTAGCCTGCCTGACCAGTTTGTTTTGGGAAGTCTGGAGCCTAGTTTTAAGGGCCTTTGAGGTGCTGTACGTGGTACCAAGAGGTACATGCATATAAGTCAAAGAAACCTTGTACGAGGGCTCCTGTTAGGGTCTTCAAGGTGTTTTTTTTGACCAGTGAGGAGATCCTGTAAACTTTACAGGATCAAAAAAGTAAATCAAAGAAGATTAATTTACAGTGTAAAGGAATCTTCTTTGGTTGACTTCTTTGATTACGTTGGTGGCCATTTTATCACCGAAAGATTTGCTTCCAGGATGGAACCATCTTTTTGATGTGATAATATTGTCAATGTGATAATGTCAGTAGTTTACAATTTACATTTTATTTGGCATTTAGCAGGCGCTCTTAATCCTGAGCAATTTACAGTAAACAGTGGAATATCTATATAATGAAACAATGCATACCGGTGTATGCATGCTGTATATACATATATATACACACTACTATATACAGTAGAGAGTGCTATGTCTACATAAAGGAAGGAACCATGTAAATTGAACTATGACCACAAGAGGTTGCAATTTCGTCATAAATCCAAATTATCTTGCACAGTATGCCCTATTCTTATACCTGTACATTTACTCATCCCAGAGACCACCATGAGTAAAGAGGTCTATATGACATTGGCTGGGCTTGGGGTTTGCCTTAGGGTTCAATTGATACAACAATCTTAATTCTGCTATTCACACACTAACCTCCTGCTACAATTAACACAATACATATGATATGAGGGTTATTTTCAGCCAGTGTGATGACTTTATGATATTATATAATAAAATTGCCAGTAGGTAGGTACTATTTATTATAAGCCTATATTTATCATTATCTTTTGCTTTATTACTTGCAATATTGCTGAGGGCTGAACAGCCTAAACCCAATAATTGTAGGCCTGCTCCTACACATAGTGATCAAAAAGTCCACCTAAAGCATTTAGTAAATGTGGCCGTGGCACAATATGGGGGAGGCTCCCCCGGGGAGGCTAAACCAAGCCTGTAGCTAATTCATCCATGGCCAAAAGGACATAAATATCTGAGGGGACCTCCTTCTTTGTTTGCCGTTTAGTCACCTCTCTCTCCCGTCTAAAACCATTAAACGAGGAGCCGCCACTTCTCCCGTTAGCCCTGCATTCCTAGCATTCCTCCATTCTGATGTCAGGAGAGAGAAGGGACGGGACACAGACATCTGGACCTACGTTGTACCAGAGTGGTCGACCAGGGGGGCACACAGCAACAACACACCGAGGGTCCCAAAGAATGAGCAACACGTCGTTTAAAAAAAAATACTCACTCAAGTTCGGAATATTTGGTGACTGTTTAGGTTGTCTGTGTAGAAGCAGTTCTCTTTGGAGCCGTTAAGTTTTTACACAAGTCTCTGTCTATTTTTCGCCTGAATGACTGAAGATCGTTTTTTGACGCATGGAAGCGCGAAGTAAAACACAGTTTGAGGATTATCGCCGTTTAAAGGATTTTTGAAGTTCACCTCTGTCGAACTCTTCGTCGAAGGATTTTAAAAGTGAACGCCACAAATCGTCATGTAGCGCAGAATCAAGGGTGGGTGTGCTTTTTTGTTTTGTTTTTGTTCTAGTCGACCTACAACAATGGCGTTTTGAGCTCTGTTTTAGCATATATTTGGCTGTGTGTAAATAGTTTCCAGCCTATCCCCCAAAAAACTTTGTAGTCGAGTGGCTGCGCTGCAGCGATAGAGTCTCAATGAGCAGCAGCAGGCAGGCCATATGCGCTGCTTGTCCACGTAGTAGGGCACCTTCTGCCCAAGCAGACGCCAACATTAGGGGTGACGGGGGTCTAGACTCTGCGGCTGGGGTTGCGCTTGTATCATAGCTAGACCAGTGGTTCTCAACTTTCTTAGGTCGTGACCCCCCCTCCCCCCCTTAAACTGGGGACCCCCAAACAAACCCTAACAAGCACTTGGAATGTAGGTTTTGAGGCATTACATTTAGTTTGACTTGGTTCCACAGATAAGCGATGATTATTTGTGACTGTGAGCTAGGTCGACCATTTTCACAATGTATGCCCCTTTTTACCGGTATGTTATTTGACTATTTGGCATGTATTAAAGTAGCCTACATGTGTTTATAGTGTAGTTTGCACTTTTGATTCAGTAGGCCTGATGGTCTTTTCTTTCTTTTTTGAGCTAGCCTATTCAAAAGTTCTTCACCTGGGGACCCCCAAAAATGACGTGGGGTGGGATCCCATCCTGGGGGTCCTGATCCACATGTTGAGAACCACTAGTAGTAGGCCTATAGCTAATTGCTAGATTGTCAAATCAATCCATAACTGTACGCGGGATTCTAACCCGGGTCTCCCGCATATGAGACCACATTTCCACCACTCTCCACTATGTCCGCTCGTCCTTACAGAATGATGAAAATTACATTTTTATTATTCATTAAAATAAGTTCCGGATTGCAGCTTTAACTGTGAACATGTATATTTAAAGTGCAGGCTTAGACATGTAGCTATATTACCCAGCTGTCGATTTGGTTAAATCTGTTCTGTAGGCCTATACTGATAAATTAATACTGAGGTAGGCCTACTTTTAATATGCAACATTCTTTTACTAGTCTTATATTATAATGATAACACTCGATCACTATTGGTTCAGTTTTGGTGGCCTATGTGTAGGGATTTCCTAATCTAGGTAGAGTTGCACATGGATTTAATTATGCTGAAAATACACGAATACGCGTTTTAAGTGAACACACACAAGTTTCATTTAACTTGTTAAATGTGCTAGAAATGCAGTGTGGTGCACGTTGAACTCAAGGACTTGGGTATCTAGATAGGCCTGCCTGCTACACATTACAGTAAGCAGGTTTAGGCTAGATGATGTTTTTGCTGGTCTACAGTTAACAGTAGTTGTCCACTCACCTCTGCTGTGCCTGCCACTGCCACCTAAATGATGACATTAGCACATTGCTGCTGATCTGTTTGGTCTGCTCACACACTGCGCGACAGCGTTTGTGCGCGCGTGAGTGTGTAAATATATGTTTGGACATGCACCTATAGGATTAACACCATCATTGTAAACGGGGAGAGTATACGTAAAGGCAAATATAGCATTGCTGCAGGAGGCGCATAGGCCGCCTTGTACACACACACACACACACACACACACACACACAAACATCTGGCTGTCTTTATAAGCTCAGAGGCATGCTGTGTAAATTATAGTGCCAGAGCAAGTGGCTGGGGAGCATACAGCAGCTTTAAAACACTGTAAAGAAGTTGAAGGAGACAACAAGTAAAAGCCTAATTTATGCTTCGACACAATGGCGTGGAAATGAGTGAGTTTCAGTGAGCAACAGGCAACAAAGCATAAATTAGTGAGTGGGGTGCGTAGCGTAACAGTGTTAGTCTTACGTCCCAATAATCCGACTACCCAATATTCCGACCATAGAGCCCATACTAACCCTATCCCCTAACTCTAACCATAGAGCCCCATACTAACCCTATCCCCTAACTCTAACCATAGAGCCCCATACTAACCCTAACCCTAGAGCCCCATACTAACCCTATACCCTAACCATAGAGCCCATACTAACCCTATACCCTAACTCTAACCATAGAGCCCCATACTAACCCTATCCCCTAACCCTAACCATAGAGCCCCATACTAACCCTATCCCCTAACTCTAACCATAGAGCCCCATACTAACCCTAACCATAGAGCCCCATACTAACCCTATACCCTAACCATAGAGCCCCATACTAACCCTATACCCTAACCATAGAGCCCCATACTAACCCTATACCCTAACCATAGAGCCCATACTAACCCTATCCCCTAACTCTAACCATAGAGCCCATACTAACCCTATCCCCTAACTCTAACCATAGAGCCCCATACTAACCCTATCCCCAAACCCTAACCATAGAGCCCCATACTAACCCTATCCCCTAACTCTAACCATAGAGCTCCATACTAACCCTATCCCCAAACCCTAACCATAGAGCCCCATACTAACCCTATCCCCTAACTCTAACCATAGAGCTCCATACTAACCCTATCCCCAAACCCTAACCATAGAGCCCCATACTAACCCTATCCCCAAACTGCACGCGGAAGCCACGGGTGAGTCTCAACCGGCCACGTAGTCGGACTAACGTGATGTCGGACTAAAGTGTGCCCCCCAAGAGGGGAGGCCTCTATGAGAAAGCCAGCAACTTGCCTGTAGTCTACTCCCCATCACTGTAGCCCAGTTGTTCTCAGTTCCATTCCAAGGACCCCCATAACTCTTGAGAGTGTACAAATGGACCTGCAAGGGACCATTTGGTTACAGACCCATCCATTTAGATAGAACCCCCTCAAAGAACCCAGATGGGTCCCTGGACCCCACTTTGAGAACCATTACCGTATATGGACGGTCATGTGGTTTAAGTATGTTATACTTTGTTGTGTGATAGTAGGGGCGGCGGTGACTCAGTGGTAGAGTGGCTGGATGGTAACTGCAAGGTTGCCAGTTCGAACCCGGGCTCCCCCAGAGTTAGTGTCGAAGTGTCCTTGAGCAAGACTCTGAACCCCAAATTGCTCCTGATGTGCTGGTTGGTGCCTTGCATGGTATCCGCTGCCATCGGTGTGTGAATGGGTGAATGTGCATTAGTAAAGCGCCTTGGATAAAGGTGCTTTATACCATTTAGTGTCCCGCTGCACCGCAGGACTGGAGGCTGTTTCAATTTACAATTTAGGCATTTACATTAAGCAAGAACAAAACATGGCGATACATAAAGACTAGTTATCATGAATCATACGTAAGCTTCAATCTGATTAGTTTAACATTACAATATTTGTTTGTAGGATGAACGTTATTTGAATAGCTTCAATAGCCTCAGCTACTTTGGTGTAGTCTGATGGTGGCATATTACAGTATACTGTATATCAGCTTACTGTGTGTGACCGCTGCATAAGCCTGCATATCTTGAGGCAAAATGTGAAAGATTGAAACATGTAAAGTGAGAAGAGAGGCAAGGCGGAAATGTTATTGTAGTCCGCTGTTGCTTAATTATAATGTTCTGACTTTTGATTACAACTTTAAGAGGAAAAGTAGGGCATACCTTTCTGTCATTTTGGGCAATTGCTCCTGCCATATGACAAGGGAAGAAGACGTTTGTTTATTGTATAAAATAAGGCAGAGACATTCATAACCCCCTTCAAAGTGTGACTCTTGTGACATTTCACACAACTTCCCCAACACAAACGGAGAGTGATTTGGAAGCTTAGTAATGTTACCTGTAAGCAATAATGCAATCATGTGGTATTGTTGTAAAATAATGTATGCAGAATGCAGATCATGGCTGTTTTGAGATCTTTGCATTTTGTGAGCAGTGCTCTTTGTCAGTCTAGCAGACAACAACAGAGGAGAGTGAGCGTGTCCCAACCTGCCCCGCTCTCCCACACTCTACCCCAGGCTCCTACCAGGTGCTATAGGTGAGCTGTCAATCACTCCTCAGCCCGCCCTCGCAACAGGTCAGCCCCCTCCATTTGCTCAACCCAACAACACAGGCACGCTGCTATGCTCACGTGTGGCTACCCCCCCCCCCCACACACACACACACACACACACACACACACACACACAGGTGAATGGTTGATGTTTGCTGAAAACATTGTTTTGAAGTAGGACTGAGCAAGTAGTACTGAGCAAAGCAAATGGATGGAATGGTATAGTGTGCAGTGCAATATATTCCCTTCAATCTCAGAGGGTTATGGTGAATGCATCACCGTAACATTGTTTTAATGTTTGTGAAAGAACATCACATGGATAACAGCCAAGTGAGCCGCCTCAGAGCCCTGCGGTGGTGAAAATATGTGAATTTACAGTATGTCTAGTTAGTACACGTCACAGAAGAAAAAAACCAATCTGGGGAGATTAGCCTGCCCTAAATGACAGCCAAACCAAATGCGTTGCTCCTGTGACTGTTCCATAAAAGCCAGTGCTTATTGAAGTCCCTGTGTTACTGCCTGAGGGTTCAGCATTAGAAAGCAGAGTCGGTGGCTTTTGGTGGCCGAGGGTAAGTAGTACAGTCACTACAGTGCATTGCGTGAGTGTGTGTATGTGTGTGTGTGTGCGTTTGTGTGATGTGGTTCCGGGAGGGGGATGGGGGGCGGGGGTATGGAAAATGTGAAGCACAGCACACTGTTTTTTCTTTCTCTCTTGCTGTAACAGAGCTGGTGGCCGTGGGCTGCCTGTCCCAGGCCAGGGGTTCTGCTGTTGTTGAGGTGGCGCGACTCCACTATCAACCTCACCGCCGCCCATGTTTATTCACCCATTCTCTCCATCCGCCCCTCGTTCTCATCATCCCCTGCCCCCCCTCCCTCTTTCCCCTGTCCAACTGTACCAACATGATAAGAGCCTGAGAGAGAACCAGCGGTGTCAACATCCCTTCTTTCCCGCAGGTCTCTCGACTTCTATCTATCTTCGCTTATCTTGCTAGTTATTTTCCCATTCTGTTGCCCACTAACTGTGGGAAGGTGGCAGTTTACCACCCTGTATTGCCTCACGCATAGTCTCATACACATGAACTTATCCTGCACACACACAAACAATGGTGGACACTGGACATTAACGAAGTACATTCAATTGAGTACTGTACTTGCTGCAAATATAAATATAAGTATTCTTTTCTTAAAAGCACACCAATACCAGTATAAGTTTGCACGCGTACGCTCACGTCTAATGCCTGCACGTCCGTTGTGTTGTTGTTGTTTCTCCGTGTCCGAGTGAGACACACACACAAATCAAACCGTACATTTTGAACGACGGCAGACAGCGGTGTGTCTTTGGCCACTGACAGTGTTGTTGTTGTTCTTTCTCTGTGAATAAGAGAGAAAGAGAGAGAGAGAGGTGAATTAGATCAAGGATAGAGAGAGGTAGGGAAAGTACAGGGAGAGAGAGCCACCAAGGGGCCAGCTGGGTTGTAAACACAGAGGTAAAGACAGACAGACAGACGGCCACAAAGTACAGGTGTGGACGGCACTTGGTCACCTAGGGCGCACAAAGTTATGCGCCCCATGGGCACAAATTAATTTGCATTGTGGGTGTGGAATTCTCTGACCAGTAGACATTTTGACTAAAGACCTGGAGTTGAGGTTTTAAGTAGCGCTGTCACCTCACAGCTAGAATGTGCTGGGGTTTTTCCCCCGCTGGGTGTCGTGTTCTCTCCTAGGTGGGGTTGGCAAAAGGGCCTTTCTGTGTGTAGTTTGCATGTTGCATGTGCTTTGGCCATGTCTCGCGCCCCCCTCCCCACCACCAATACAAACTGACTGCAAAAATAACCTTGGCGACTCCCCCCGAGGGGCCGCGACCCACATGTTTAGAACACCTGCCCTAGGGTAGGTCCCCTCACGAAAACATGCAGTAATCCTGGTCTCTATACTGCCTCCCCTGGCTAGCCGGGACGCCCTGAAAGGAATTGGTTGGAAATGGAATAACGTGTTCCTTGATGCTCCACTGTCAGGTGAAAAGAAGCGGCTTGGACTCCTCATGCATAGAAGGGAGCATGAGGTCGGTTGCTCAGGATTACATTAGATTAGACGATTGTACACTGGGTGATGAAAATCGTGGGATAAAAATATACATATAAAAGGAATAAATAAAAACTGTGGTTGAGTAGACCCACTTTGTCCTCCACTGCACACACAAACATACACATGTCCCCCTGCGCTCGTAGTTTGGTCCTACTCTCTCTCCATGACATCAAGCTTCTGTTTCCTGTGCGACGGGATGAGTCGACAGAATCACATCTTTTCCAGTTTGGAAAATGGGTCTCTGGCCTGTGTCACTGGATGTGCCCGTCTTTGATCTCTTCCTTCTCTCTGCGTTAAAGCGACAGTGTTTGGATATCCATGCCAGCCAGGCTGGAATGTTGGCATCCGTGTGTCCCATAAACCGTCAATACGGCACAAGCTCTACACATAATAAAACACATGGGTTGATCCTCTCTTTGCAAGCGTGCACGATTATATATTGTGCCAGGCATCTTTCACACATGTACTGTACTGTAACTTACTGTATGAAGTTAACCCATTCTGGACGGGTGTTTTGTTGTTTTCAGCATCATGTTATACTTTAGCTATTGAAAAATAGCACAGAGGGCCGTGCTACAAGCTTGTAGATCTGCTATTTTTTTAATATATATTCTTTCAGAGCAAACGTTTTTAACTCAAATCTTTGCTTCTGGTGGGGGCCCTGGAACATCATATTTCGCGGCCAAATATACAGATAATTCTGGGGGTTCTTCACATGAAAAAGAATGAGCACCACTGATATTTTTCTGAAAACTTTTAGGATTTAAAAGATTAAAAAAAAAATCTACCTCGGGTCTAAATGGGTTAACCATTGTACGGAATTTGTCGCTCCTCACATACTGAAAGGTATAGCATGGTGAGTGTGTGTGTGCCAAGAATCGTTTGTAAACAAAGTCAGCACTCACGTGTGTACTTCAGTGACGAGACAGTCATATAAGTACCATAAAAGGGGAGGTGTTGGCTCAAGACTGCCAGTTCGAACCCGGGCTCCCTCAGAGTTAGTGTTGAAGTCTCCTTGAGCAAGACACTGCTCCTGATGTGCTTGTTGGTGCCTTGCATGGTTTCCTCAGCCATCGGATTGTGCATGTAATGCACAATCTCTGTAAAGTGCCGTGGATAAAGGCACTATATAAATGTACCAAGAGGATTTTATTCTATTACTGTAAAATCCTGAAAATGTGTGTAAAGTGTTCCATTTGCTCACTTTCAGAGTTAAATGAACTGTGAACACAGAGCTAGTGCTATTGGGACCCCCTCCCCTCTCACACACAGAGCATGTGTGCATGTGTGTGTGTGTGTGTGTGTGTGTGTGTGTGTGTGTGTGTGTGTGTGTGTGTGTGCGCGCGCGTGGGTGTCTCTGTCCTCTCCCTGACCACAGGAGGAATGCATGTGTGTCAGAGAGAGAGAGAGAGAATGAAGAGTGATGCAAAGTCACCGTGCTTGTAAGAGGCACACTGGTTTGATTGATTGATTGAATACTTATTAACAGTCGTGTGTGTGTGTGTGCGCTGTTTAATTTGCTTTGAATTGAAGTAGACTGTCTATTCTTTTTGAAGAATGCAACACCAGTAATGCTCTGGATGTGTCTATGAACACACACACTCACACATAGTATTTTGAGTGAGACAATAACGCACATGTGAAGAGTGTCGGGTAACAAAGGGGGTCTTGATGGAGTGTTGTCCAAAGTGCCAACCAACCCCTACAGGCAGCATGACAGAGCGCTGTTTGTGCACGTGTGCCTGTGTGTAGGCTACATGGATGCTTTCGTGTCGCGCACACAAGGCAAGCGTAGCTACGCGTGAGCTTATCGTCTCTACTAGTATAGTGTCTCCTCTACCCAGCACCACATAAGAACAAAGCCTGTTTTTGTTTTGCTCAAGTACAAATTCTTTGCAGTGTCCCATTTTCAAGTCCCCTGAAAAGAAAACAACACAGTAAAATGATCAGTGTTCATTTAACGCTGAGAGAGTACTAATGGAACTCTTGGTGTTACAAATGAACACTGAGGATAAACTAAACACAGTTTAGCCAGTGATGTCCATTGTCCAACTAATTCTGTGTCTCCCAGAATATGAGAGAGTCTATTCTGGGCATGTCACAAATACACAAATATTCTGTGAAAATAGGCAATGTTGTGAGCTTGTAGACCGCTTGTATGTTCGGCAAATGGATTTTGGTAGAGGTGGAAAAAATAATGTATAGAGTAGACCCTGGCGTGACCCCGGCCAACAAAATATATTATATGGGGTTTAAGTGTTTAAGGGGACTAAAATCTTACCTCATAATCAGTGCTGCTGCTTTGACAGGCTGTGTCAGTATGGCCTCATAGCCTGCTCTCTGGAGTCACATCAAGGCCTCATTTCCTCCCAAACGGTCTCACTACTGCTGAGTGCTGAGCTGTCTGCTTCCATGATAAACCAGTGAGACAAACGAGGAGCTTGTAGAAAGTAACCACTAACCCTCTGACGTCTTACATATTAGTAAAAAGAGTTGCAACTGCGCTTGGTATGCTCCCCCCCCCCCCTCCACAACAAATATCTTCTCCAAAAATAGCTGATGTGCAAACACACAACGCAATACAACGCGTCGTAACCTGTTTGAGAGCTAGTTAGATCTGCTATTTTTGGCGTATCAAAGTGTTAAAAAAAGAAAAAAGTATTTGCTAATTCCCGGTGTTTGTTGGTAGGTGCTTGGCGTAGCCAAATGTTGTGGGCAATATTTGCAAATATTTTATGAGCCAGGGCTAGTGAGGAATGTTGACCATGTGGTAAAAAGAGGAACACTAGAGGAAGAACAGCTACGGGCTGTAAAGCACTTAACCCGTTTGTTTTGCTACAGTGCTCATGTGTAACGAGAGAGAGGGACTAGGGGGCAGGAGAGGATGGTGTGTGTGTGTGTGTGTGTGTGTGTGTGTGTGTGTGTGTGTGTGTTGGGGGGGGGGGGGGGGAGTTGAGAGAGAAAGACAAGCAACAGAGATCAGATTGATTGAGTTACACACGCTACACTTGCGTCCTCAGCGTCCTCAGCTCTCGGTGGCCTGCGTCTAATGGTTTTAACAGTAGGTGACAAAGTGCTGTTTTGTTACCGCTATTGTGTGGCTGTGAATGGAGCGAAGCACTAGGACTGCTTGGGGAGAACACACACCCACACACACGCAGGCATGCATAGTTGCATACACACACACACACACACACACACACACACACACACCACCTATTCAGCAACTCTTGGGCTTGTGGTGCCGTTTTGTGGACTGCTTGTGTTTTCACGTCTATGGAGTATGGTGATGCACAGCAAAGTCCTCAGTGTTAATTTAACTGTGTCTCTGGTGGGGCTCTGTCAGTCAGTGGGTATGTTCTGTTACACTAGCTGGTAGTGCTGTTTGTCACAGCATGTTTTGGTTTGTAAATGTCAATGATAGAGATGACCCTGTATTGATTATCCCCACCAGAGGAGGCAGCAAGGTGAAAACATCACGGGTGTCAGGGAAAGGGAACGTTGAGCTGCACTGGACTCTACTAGCTTTATCCTTTTGTCAACTGTTAACTTGTTAGCGTTAGGCTTAACTGGGGTTTGAAACAACCCCGCCTCTGCAACAACAACAACACAAAAAAGATTGGCACCAAATTTGACACCAAAATTGGCATTCAGCTATAAATTACAAGGAAAAGATGAGTAGAGTATGTTCACATATTATGGGATGTCAGAAGCATCCTTTGTCTAGCTGAGGTGACTTGCAAACGCTACGAGAGAACTCGATAAGCCAACACAACGTACAGGCTTGAGAGGGAGGGGAGAAAAAGGTCTTTCTCTCTCCTTCAGACCCTAGCTGGCACGTCGCCACAGAGAGACACCCACAGCTGTCCACCATCCACTGGACCACGGCCAGGGTTGGAGGGGCTGAGAATGGTTTCACGTATAGGCCCAGCCTGCTGCATTGAAAATGAAAAACAAATGCCTTCCCA